>NC_092417.1:175532608-175777608 GCF_040894005.1 Engystomops pustulosus | reverse complement strand
ATGGAAATCTAGCACCCCCCATCGCTTATGGGAAATTGTGCAAAGTATACCATTCAACGCAACAAGGAAAAACGTATTGCAACCCGAACGGGATCATTACCTACATAGAATCGTACATGGGCCAAATGGCATACATACTACGCATCCAACCCTCCTAGGTAGATCACACCTCACAAACCTCACTTTACTAACTCTCTTATGTACTTTGGTGCGACACATATGTTATCTATTGAATCATACCCCAGGACAGACTCCTCAACAAGCTCAACAGCGGCACCGCCAATGGGTGGAAGCCTACAGGGGACATGTCACTGTTATGGTCATTGTTAACTGTTAATATCGTGGTTATTGCTCCTGTTACCCCCTCCTCTGATATGCACTCTCTTCTCCTACCCTTCCCATCCCTCCCCTCTTCCTGCCCCCTCCCTCACTTTTCCTCTTCCCCCCTTCCACTTGAGATTTTTATTACTGCATTGTTATTTGCCCTGGTGCAATCCAGTTACCCTGGGGGACCACCGAGATTATTGACTCCTTGTACTGTATTATTCTGTTTAAAAAACCCAATTTAATTTTTTTTTTTATAAAAAATGACTTAGAAATTAGAAAATCAACAATTGCTGCCTTTATCAGGGTCCCATCAAGGGTTAGAGCCTAGGACAGAGAGGGTATATAGGACCCCTATCTACATCTGCTCTAGTTATCGCTGTGGCACTGGCAGTTATCGGCTTTTTTGGTTTGTGCCATTGACTATAGATGCTTGACCGCTCCATCCATTGGGGGGGGGGGGTTGGTACAACGGAATCTGTTCAGATCATCGGTGACGGTCCTACCTCTGGGACCACCAATGTTTAGCAGGGGAAGATAGGGGATAGTTGTGATTGGAATATCCTCTAATAAAAACCCATCTCTGCTTTCCAGGACCCCTCCGTCTGAGAGCTCAGACAATTTTGCTTTATTCTAGACATTTCTTCGGAAGTCTTGGAGTCTCCAGTCCAGTGGTTCATGAAGCCTCCAGTAATTAATCGAATGGTTATTCCCGGTTTTCATGTCCGCTGACTCTTTAACCCACGACGAGCTCTGGAAAATGACAGCAATTTTTTGATGTTTACAGCGAGATGAAGCTGAAGTGTAAGAATGTATTGGAGCGGTGACTCACAATGCCCACACGCCGGTGCCTTCCTTTCCACGGATTCTGCACTCTGCTGCGATTCATCTTCCAGGCGATTGGCCTTTTGTGGCCCTGTGAAAGCCATAAAGCTTCTGACAACAAGACTGACTGCACCACAAAACCCGGCGTCCATCACTTATTTATGTATGCTATGCTCGCTGTGCATCCCTCCTCACAGGGGGAGAAGAGATATAACGGAAAATTCTGCCCAAACCTCATCAGTGTAGAAAGATAATCATCCCTATGTAAAGATTGGGGGGGGGGGTTAATAATATGAAGTTCAAAAAATAAAATGAAGAGGAAGGGTCTAAAAGTCAAGACCCCTGCAATCACCAGATCGGAGACTCACAAGTAGCGTTGAGTTGACTTGAATCACAAAGTTAGGGGCGGTAAAAAAGTTTGTAGGGTTGGGTTCCCCCTGCGAGCGTTAACTCTTTAAATGCCTTTGCCAAAGTCTGCATTGGCATGTAATTTAACTGTCACTGCGTGTGCCGGTAATTACCTGTCATCAGGTTAGCGCCAGTGCGCGCTGCCGCAGATAATTTGAATGCCGCTGCAGATTTTGCCAAAAAGTTGCCACCTGTGATCAGTGACAACACCGGTGACAGGTTATTAGTTGGGGTTCATGTTCAGTACCACTCAGTAGGTCACATCACCACAACTTAAATGTTTTCTCCCCGGTTTCAGAAAATAGGGACTTCCTGTAAGCCAATCCAGAAGTCCCAAAAAAAGCAATCCCTCCTAAAGTCCATTGTCTTCTATGGGACTTCCGAAAACCTTCTGATATGGGGACTTGCTATGATATGATATGAGCTGTTTTGGATGTCAGACTCCAAAAGTGATGTATTATTCTTGATAACTCCTTTTAACTCCATCCTGGCCAGTTAGGATCCCCGAAATCCCGGTTTATCTCAAGTTAACCATATCTATATTTAGTTGTAGAGCTTGAACTTACATCAGATCCAAGCCAAACACTGGAATCCAGAAGTCTAGCGGAAGAACAACACATTTGGAGGCTTGGGGGTCTATTGGGATTGACCCAAGAAATCTTTGTCTGACACTTCTTCTGACGACCCCACTGTGGATCCTTCCAAAACAGAAAGATCCCTCCCCAGCTCGGCAGAATGAGTAGACATAGTAAAACTAGTATTCATATTTAGGGATCATAACAAACAGATCGAAATAACCACATAGCCATCTAATGCCACAGGATACAGGTGCAGCAAGCCTCATCTTGACTTATTTCCTTTCATTGCAATGGCTTTTATTGTTTGACATCATGGAGCGGCAAGGTGCCAGATTCAGGTAAAGGATGACTACAGCAGTAAAGGAAATGTGCAAAATCTCCCAAAAACTCGACAAAGGCAGTCATTTTAACTGCTAAATATTCCATGACAAATTGTCAGCTCATATTGAATTTATATGGACCTATAGAAGAGCCAAAGAGTAGAAGAGACTAAAATAAACGCTGCTGCAGGCAATGGTAAGTTTTTTGTCTCACCCCATGTCCAATACATACAACAGGAATGTGGGAAAAATATTATGAGTCAAACCTGTGTATGAATCTGACAATTTTCATATTAAGACCACTTTTTTTTATGTAAGTTGTTCAGTTCCAACATATTTAATGCAATACTGGGAATCTTGCTTAAGAGGAAACTTCTGTAGAAGATCTCTATTCGATTTATTTTCTGGCTGCTTTTACTGTCTTTAAGTCATATATGGCTGGAAAAGCGTTATCATCAAAAGTCACCTGTAAAACCAAATAATACAGATGGGCATAGGGAGATCAACACTGTGCATAAACATAGCAGCTTCACTGACACTGTCTGCTGTTGATTGGACAGCGTCAGAGAAGATTAGCTTAACAGACAACCCTGCTCTGCTGCAGCACCTCCTCTCTGACATTGAAAAAGATAACAATGGTCAGATACTGGAACTAATATATCGACAACCATGTGGACTGGAAAGAAAATTGTCCCCTTTAAAAGTGTAATGGTCCCTACAGAATAGTCTAATTATCACCACGTATGCAACGCCTGGAACAATTGCTAAAAAAATTATTAAATTATTCTAAAAACAATAAATGAAGACTTCTTACTATTTCCTTGCACTCCAGTTGCTTCGCTGGTGGTCGATACATCATTGTGCTCTTGACTGCTAAGTCACATGACTACAGCAGTAACCAGTGATTGGTCGGGTGCTTATTTCCTGTTTCCCTTTAAAGGATCCAGGAAGTAGATACTAAAACAGTGAAACGGGAGCACAAGGGGAAATATTTCATTTAATGGCATTCTAATAGAATATCCTTTAGAAGTTAAACATGACTCCCCCAACGGTCCTTAACCAACCCCTTAACTGAGTTATGAATATAGTAACTTTTTTTTTTTTTCAGAGAGGTAAATGAGGTCATAGAACCAATATCTCATATAAGTTGCCATATGGAGGAAGCAGATGGAATCACACGAGGTGCCTACGGCTTGGTACTAGGGTTAGGGTAGAAGGGCCTCCAAGGTTCCTTAAGTGTTAAGTCATTTTTAACAAGTTTGATTAAAGTTTGAGTAAATGATGCAGTGAACCCCCAAAAGATCCACATGAGCAGTGGATGTTTTTTTTTACACATTTTTACTTTTTTACATCTTTCCACTGCAATTAGTATTTTATTTCATCTACATTTTTGGTGATACATTTTAAGAAACCGAATGACAGATCCACTTAAATAAACAAATCTCATCACGGCAAAGACTTCTATTGTCAAGGAAACAGCATGGCCTTCAGCAAAATTTTGTTTTATACACACTCGAAGGAATAAAATAGGCAAACAAATCCCATGATCCTTGTTCATGTGAGATGAGAAATCTTCAGCTACATTCAATAAAACGCCTAAAATAATATCTAAAAATATTCATTTTCTGTGGAATAGAAAGTGATACGTGATACGTGAAATGTAAAATACATTGTAAATTAAGTAAATTATTAAAAAAGATTTCTTAAATTCCTTATTCATTATGGATATTTTGCAAGTTTATTTACATAACACAAGCGTTTGCATATTTTAACCCAATTAATTAAATCGGGAAAGTAGATTTATGATTTGTTTTAAATATTTGTTGTTATCCTTTGGTAAATTTCAGTCACTGACATTATCACTATTTTTTTTTTTTTTTTTATTAATTTATTCATTTGATTTTTGGGACATTTTTAATGTTTTTTAATCATTGTGTTTATATTTATCTTAATAAATTGTTTGCATTAGTGTTTAAGCTTTAGGCCTTTGGAATTTTTAATCATTTTGAACAATAGTTAAGTAATTATCTAACGAAAACACGAAAATCCTAATTATATCCATGCATGTCATTATAAATAGTCTCTTACTAATTGCCGGCACTGCCAGTCCTCATCCACATGTCCCTTCAAAACATAATAACTCCATAGAGAGATGTCCCCAAATCAACCCTCTGAAAAATCCCACATATTATAATGGACCTGTCTTATCACAGGTTACCACATATACCATAATCTCTATTCCTGCCAGCTCTAGGCATCACATCATATCAAGCAGCTTGTTACAGAGCAAAGGTGCTGTGCAGATTGTTCAGTGTCCTATCTGCAGGCAGCATGTTATAGAGCAGGAGGAGCTGAGCAGTTTGTACATAGTGTCCTATCTGCAGGGAGCATGCTATAAAGCAGGAGGAGCTGAGCAGATTGTACATAGTGTCCCATCTGCAGGCAGCATGTTATAGAGCAGGAGGAGCTGAGCACATTGTACATAGTGTCCTATCTGCAGGCAGCATGTTATAGAGCTGGAGGAGCTGAGCAGATTGTACATAGTGTCCTATCTGCAGGCATCATGTTATAGAGCAGGAGGAGCTGAGCAGATTGTACATAGTGTCCTATCTGCAGGCAGCATGTTATAGAGCAGGAGGAGCTGAGCACATTGTACATAGTGTCCTATCTGCAGGCAGCATGTTATAGAGCTGGAGGAGCTGAGCAGATTGTACATAGTGTCCTATCTGCAGGCATCATGTTATAGAGCAGGAGGAGCTGAGCAGATTGTACATAGTGTCCTATCTGCAGGCAGCATGTTACAGAGCAAAGGTGCTGTGCAGATTGTTCAGTGTCCTATCTGCAGGCAGCATGTTATAGAGCAGGAGGAGCTGAACAGATTGTATATAGTGTCCTATCTGCAGGCAGCATGTTATAGAGCAGGAGGAGCTGAGAAGATTGTACATAGTGTCCTATCTGCAGGCAGCATGTTATAGCGCAGGAGGAGCTGAGCAGATTGTATATAGTGTCCTATCTGCAGGCAGCATGTTATAGAGCAGAAGGAGCTAAGTAGATTGTACATAGTGTCCTATCAGCAGGCCGCATGTTATAGAGTAAGGGGAGCTGAGCAGATTGTACATAGTGTCCTATCTGCAGGCAGCATGTTATAGAGCAGGAGGAGCAGAGCACATTGCACATAGTGTCCTATCTGCAGGCAGCATGTTATGGAGCAGGAGGAGCTGAGCAGATTGTACATAGTGTCCTATCTGCAGGCAGCATGTTACAGAGTAGGGGGAGCTGAGCACATTGTACACAGTGTCCTATCTGCATGCAGCATGCTATAAATCAGGAGGAGCTGAGCAGATTGTACATAGTGTCCCATCTGCAGGCAGCATGTTATAGAGCAGGAGGAGCTGAGCACATTGTACACAGTGTCCTATGTGCAGGTTGCATGTTATAGAGCAGGAGGAGCTGAGCAGATTGTACATAGTGTCCTATCTGCAGGCAGCATGTTATAGAGCAGGAGGAGCTGAGCAGATTGTACATAGTGTCCTATCTGCAGGCAGCATGTTATAGAGCAGGAGGAGCAGAGCACATTGTACATAGTGTCCTATCTGCAGGCAGCATGTTATAGAGCAGGAGGAGCTGAGCAGATTACATAGTGTCCTCTCTGCAGGCAGCATGTTATAGAGCAGGAGGAGCAGAGCACATTGTACATAGTGTCCTATCTGCAGGCAGCATGTTATAGAGCTGGAGGAGCTGAGCAGATTGTACATAGTGTCCTATCTGCAGGCAGCATGTTATAGAGCAGGAGGAGCTGAGCAGATTGTACATAGTGTCCTATCTGCAGGCAGCATGTTATAGAGCAGGAGGAGCTGAGCAGATTACATAGTGTCCTATCTGCAGGCAGCATGTTATAGAGCAGGAGGAGCAGAGCACATTGTACATAGTGTCCTATCTGCAGGCAGCATGTTATAGAGCAGGAGGAGCTGAGCAGATTGTACATAGTGTCCTATCTGCATGCAGCATGTTATAGAGCAGGAGGAGCAGAGCACATTGTACACAGTGTCCTATCTGCATGCAGCTTGCTATAAAGCAGGAGGAGCTGAGCAGATTGTACATAGTGTCCCATCTGCAGGCAGCATGTTATAGAGCAGGAGGAGCTGAGCACATTGTACACAGTGTCCTATGTGCAGGTTGCATGTTATAGAGCTGGAGGAGCTGAGCAGATTGTACATAGTGTCCTATCTGCAGGCAGCATGTTATAGAGCAGGAGGAGCTGAGCAGATTGTACATAGTGTCCTATCTGCAGGCAGCATGTTATAGAGCAGGAGGAGCTGAGCACATTGTACACAGTGTCCTATGTGCAGGTTGCATGTTATAGAGCAGGAGGAGCTGAGCAGATTGTACATAGTGTCCTATCTGCAGGCAGCATGTTATAGAGCAGGAGGAGCTGAGCAGATTGTACATAGTGTCCTATCTGCAGGCAGCATGTTATAGAGCAGGAGGAGCAGAGCACATTGTACATAGTGTCCTATCTGCAGGCAGCATGTTATAGAGCAGGAGGAGCTGAGCAGATTACATAGTGTCCTCTCTGCAGGCAGCATGTTATAGAGCAGGAGGAGCAGAGCACATTGTACATAGTGTCCTATCTGCAGGCAGCATGTTATAGAGCTGGAGGAGCTGAGCAGATTGTACATAGTGTCCTATCTGCAGGCAGCATGTTATAGAGCAGGAGGAGCTGAGCAGATTGTACATAGTGTCCTATCTGCAGGCAGCATGTTATAGAGCAGGAGGAGCTGAGCAGATTACATAGTGTCCTATCTGCAGGCAGCATGTTATAGAGCAGGAGGAGCAGAGCACATTGTACATAGTGTCCTATCTGCAGGCAGCATGTTATAGAGCAGGAGGAGCTGAGCAGATTGTACATAGTGTCCTATCTGCAGGCAGCATGTTATAGAGCAGGAGGAGCTGAGCACATTGTACACAGTGTCCTATCTGCATGCAACATGCTATAAAGCAGGAGGAGCTGAGCAGATTGTACATAGTGTCCCATCTGCAGGCAGCATGTTATAGAGCAGGAGGAGCTGAGCACATTGTACACAGTGTCCTATGTGCAGGTTGCATGTTATAGAGCTGGAGGAGCTGAGCAGATTGTACATAGTGTCCTATCTGCAGGCAGCATGTTATAGAGCAGGAGGAGCTGAGCAGATTGTACATAGTGTCCTATCTGCAGGCAGCATGTTATAGAGCAGGAGGAGCTGAGCAGATTACATAGTGTCCTATCTGCAGGCAGCATGTTATAGAGCAGGAGGAGCTGAGCAGATTGTACATAGTGTCCTATCTGCAGGCAGCATGTTATAGAGCAGGAGGAGCTGAGCTGATTGTATATAGGGTCGTATCTGCTCTATAACAAGCTGACTGCATATCATCCACCATGTGTAACATGACAGATTCCTTATAACATCCTCCTCAGTTTGTCGGCTGCTTAATATCTGGAAGGTTTTTTATTTTGTATTTTGATGTTTTTCCTATGCAAATCTGATACCAAAATGGTTTGTCATCACATTGTTCTGAAAAGTAATTCACAGAGTTGGGAAGTAAAGGAACAGGATATTAATATCTCCCTGGGATTCGCTTTTGAGGTTCTCGTTCCTTTAAAGCTTATCATTAAAAAAAATAAATTCCTTTGGAACAGTGAAGATGATTGTCAAGGATCGACGTCCAGGGAGGGATTGTGCCGCTTTTATACTCTTCCCATCTTTGATATAATATTTATTTCCCATCTTGTTATCGAGAAGCAAAATAAGGTTTAATTCAGAAGATATTAACATAAATTATAAAAACATGTAAATTAGAAATAAAGTTGAAAAAACCTGTTGTAGGTCAAGCAAAAGAATAGCAAACTGTTACAATCATGTAAATACATAAATGCAACATAGAAACACATGAATGATTACACTTAGAGATGAGCGAACACTAAAATGCTCGGGTGCTCGTTATTCGAGACGAACTTTTCCCGATGCTCGAGTGCTCGTCTCGAATAACGAACCCCATTGAAGTCAATGGGAGACTCGAGCATTTTTCAAGGGGACCAAGGCTCTGCACAGGGAAGCTTGGCCAAACACCTGGGAACCTCAGAAAAGGATGGAAACACCACGGAAATGGACAGGAAACAGCAGGGGCAGCATGCATGGATGCCTCTGAGGCTGCCTAATCGCACCATTATGCCAAAATTATGGGCAACAGCATGGCCATGACAGAGTGACCGAATGAAGCTAGATAGCATCTAAAACATCCAATAATTGACCCTGACACTATAGGGGACGGCATGCAGAGGCAGCGGCAGCAGGCTAGAGAGTGGCATGGCGACATACCCTAAATGGACTCAGGCTTCAAACCAATGGGTGGCAGAGAGGAACCAAAGGAGGTGAGCAAGAAGCGCTCAAATAATATCGCTACATGATAAAAGTTTGCCAGTATATTTTGTGGATTACACAGCAGGGTGGCGACAAAGTTAACATGGAAGCCATGAAAACAACCCAAAATTCTGCCTGACACAGCTCGTTTGATAAGGGGACCATGCATGGAGGCAGTGAACTAGTAGTAGATTAAAGGTGCTGCAGTTAAAACTATGTTAGTTGGATCTTGGCATGGAGCTGGCGCTCCGCTGCCAGACGAGCTTTCGCCAATCCAAGCCCCTGTCTCTAGGCTACTCCCCAAACAGCACTTCTAAGAACCTTTTGTATAAGATCAAGTGTAGTAGCGTTCTTATAAGTTTAGGATATGCCGGGTGAGGGGAATGTAAACAGATGCGCAAGAAGCGCTGAAATAATATCCCTAAATGGTAAAAGTTTGCCAGTATATTTTGTGGATAACACAGCAGGGTGGCGACAAAGTTAACAACTTTGATGTGGAATCCATGAAAACAACCCAAATTTCTGCCTGACACACCTCGTTTGATAAAGGGACGATGTATGGAGGCAGCTATATGGACGACTTTTGGAGGTAGCAATGGAGACAACGTGTGGAGGCTGCTATGGAGACAATTTAATTTGGATAGTGCCTGTATGTGGCAGTCCCAAACATTTTTCAAACCAGAGGAGCAGGTAGGTGGCCCTCCAGTAAAATGGAATAGATTGAGTGCCTGTATGTGGCAGTCCCAAAAATGTTTCAAACCAGAGGAGCAGGTAGGTGGCCCTCCAGTAAAATGGAATAGATTGAGTGCCTGTATGTGGCAGTCCCAAACATTTTTCAAACCAGAGGAGCAGGTAGGTGGCCCTCCAGTAAAATGGAATAGATTGAGTGCCTGTATGTGGCAGTCCCAAAAATTGTTCAAACCAGAGGAGCAGGTAGGTGGCCCTGCAGTAAAATGGAATAGATTGAGTGCCTGTATGTGGCAGTCCCAAAAATTGTTCAAACCAGAGGAGCAGGTAGGTGGCCCTCCAGTAAAATGGAATAGATTGAGTGCCTGTATGTGGCAGTCCCAAAAATTTTTAAAACAGAGGACCGGGTAGGTGGCCCTCCAGAAAAATGGAATAGATTGAGTGCCTGTATGTGGCACTCACAAAAATTGTTTCAAACAGAGGACCGGGTAGGTGGCCCTCCAGAAAAATTAAATGCATGAAGTACTATAGCAAGAGCCAGTGGGCCCTGTCAAAAAATAGCCATTTTCCTCTGCTTTACTGTACAAAGAGGAGGAGAAGGAGGAAAATGAGGAGGAGGAGGAGGAGTGGATCAATTATTCAGGTTGAGCTTCCTTCACCTGGTGGAGATTGGAAATTCTGAGAAATCCAGCCTTTATTCATTTTAATAAGCGTCAGCCTGTCAGCGCTGTCAGTCGACAGGCGTGTACGCTTATCGGTGATGATGCCACCAGCTGCACTGAAAACCCGCTCGGACAAGACGCTAGCGGCAGGGCAGGCAAGAACCTCCAAGGCGTACAGCGCCAGTTCGTGCCACATGTCCAGCTTTGAAACCCAGTAGTTGTAGGGAGCTGTGTGATCATTTAGGACGATGGTATGGTCAGCTACGTACTCCCTCACCATCTTTCTGTAAAGATCAGCCCTACTCTGCCGAGACTGGGGACAGGTGACAGTGTCTTGCTGGGGTGACATAAAGCTGGCAAAAGCCTTGTAAAGCGTACCCTTGCCAGTGCTGGACAAGCTGCCTGCTCGCCTACTCTCCCTCGCTACTTGTCCCGCAGAACTACGCACTCTGCCGCTAGCGCTGTCAGAAGGGAAATACTGTTTCAGCTTGTGCACCAGGGCCTGCTGGTATTCATGCATTCTCACACTCCTTTCCTCTGCAGGGATGAGAGTGGGAAGATTTTGCTTGTACCGTGGGTCCAGGAGAGTGAACACCCAGTAATCGGTGCTGGAATAAATTCTTTGAACGCGAGGGTCACGGGATAGGCAGCCTAGCATGAAATCTGCCATATGCGCCAGAGTACCAACGCGTAAGAATTCACTCCCCTCACTGGCCTGACTGTCCATTTCCTCCTCCTCCAACTCCTCCAACTCCTCTTCTTCTGCCCATACACGCTGAACAGTGAAGGTCTGAGCAATGCTCCCCTCTTGTGTCTCGCCAACATTCTCCTCCTCTTCCTCCTCATCCTCCTCCACCTCCACCTCCTCCGATATGCGCTGAGAAACAGACCTGAGGGTGCTTTGGCTATCAACAAGGGAATATTCTTCCCCTGTCTCTTGTGACGAGCGCAAAGCTTCCGACTTCATGCTGACCAGAGAGTTTTTCAACAGGCCAAGCAGCGGGATGGTGAGGCTGATGATGGCGGCATCGCCACTGACCATCTGTGTTGACTCCTCAAAGTTACTCAGCACCTGACAGATATCAGACATCCACGTCCACTCCTCATTGTAGACTTGAGGAAGCTGACTGACCTGACTACCAGTTCTGGTGGAAGTTGACATCTGGCAGTCTACAATCGCTCTGCGCTGCTGGTAAACTCTGGATAACATGGTCAGTGTTGAATTCCACCTCGTGGGCACGTCGCACAACAGTCGGTGAGCGGGCAGTTGGAGGCGGCGCTGCGCTGCCCTGAGAGTGGCAGCATCTGGGCTGGACTTCCTGAAATGCGCACAGATGCGGCGCACCTTCGTGAGCAAATCAGAAAGATTGGGGTATGTCTTGAGGAAACGCTGAACTATCAGATTTAACACATGGGCCAGGCATGGCACATGTGTCAGTCTGCCGAGTTGCAGAGCCGCCACCAGGTTACGGCCGTTGTCACACACAACCATTCCCGGCTTGAGGTTCAGCGGTGCCAGCCACAGATCAGTCTGCGCCGTGATGCCCTGTAATAGCTCTTGGGCGGTGTGCCTTTTGTCGCCTAGGCTCAGCAGTTTGAGCACCGCCTGCTGTCGCTTAGCGACGGCACTGCTGCTGTGCCTAGAGCTACCGACTGATGGCGCCGTGCCCACGGATGGTAGTTCGGAGGAGGAGGTGGAGGAGGGGTGGGAGGAGGAGGAGGCATAGTAGGCCTGAAACACCTGGACCGAGGTAGGCCCCGCAATCCTCGGCGTCGGCAGTATATGAGCAGCCCCAGGGTCAGACTCGGTCCCAGCCTCCACCAAGTTAACCCAATGTGCCGTCAGCGATATATAGTGGCCCTGCCCGGCAGCACTCGTCCACGTGTCCGTGGTCAGGTGGACCTTGTCAGAAACGGCGTTGGTCAGGGCACGGATGATGTTGTCTGACACGTGCTGGTGCAGGGCTGGGACGGCACATCGGGAAAAGTAGTGGCGGCTGGGGACCGAATACCGAGGGGCGGCCGCCGCCATGAGGTTGCGAAAGGCCTCGGTCTCTACTAGCCTATAGGGCAGCATCTCCAGGCTAAGCAATCTGGAGATGTGCACATTAAGGGCTTGGGCGTGCGGGTGGGTTGCACTATATTTGCGTTTCCGCTCCAGCGTCTGGGGTATGGAGAGCTGAACACTGGTGGATGCTGTGGAGGATCGTGGAGGCGACGATGGGGTTTTTGTGGCAGGGTCCTGGGCAGGGGGCTGACTAGCAGCTGACACAGGGGAAGGAGCAGTGGTGTGCACGGCCGGAGGTGAACGGGCTTGTTGCCACTGAGTGGGGTGCTTAGCATTCATATGCCTGCGCATACTGGTGGTAGTTAAGCTAGTAGTGGTGGAACCCCTGCTGAGCCTGGTTTGGCAAATGTTGCACACCACAGTCCGTCGGTCATCCGGTGTTTCCTTAAAGAACCTCCAGACTTCTGAAGATCTAGCCCTCGCCGCAAGAGCCCTCGCCACGGGAGCTTCACTAGTTGACACATTTGGCGCTGATGCACCAGCTCTGGCCCTGCCTCTCCGTCTGGCCCCACCACTGCCTCTTCCAACCTGTTCTGGTCGAGGACTCTCCTCCGTCTCAGAAGCACTGTGTTCACCCGGCCTCTCAACCCAGCTTGGGTCTGTCACCTCATCATCCTCCGATCCCTCAGTCTGCTCCCCCCTCGGACTTCCTGCCCTGACAACAACTTCCCCACTGTCTGACAACCGTGTCTCCTCATCGTCGGACACCTCTTTACACGCTTCCACTACGTCAAGAAGGTCATCATCACCCACAGACTGTGACTGGTGGAAAACCTGGGCATCGGAAAATTGCTCAGCAGCAACCGGACAAGTGGTTTGTGACTGTGGGAAGGGTCCAGAAAACAGTTCCTCAGAGTATGCCGGTTCAAATGGCAAATTTTCCTGGGAGGGGGCAGACTGGGGGGGAGGAGGCTGAGGTGCAGGAGCTGGAGGAGTGGCGATTTCGGTGACATGGGTGGACTGCGTGGAAGACTGACTGGTGGTGGACAAATTGCTCGAAGCATTGTCAGCAATCCACGACATCACCTGTTCGCACTGTTCTGGCCTCAACAGTGCTCTACCACGAGTCCCAGTAACTTCAGACATGAACCTAGGGAGTGTAGCTCTGCGGCGTTCCCCTGCTCCCTCATCAGCAGGTGGTGTCTCACCCCGCCCAGGACCACGGCCTCTGACCCCTGCAGTAGTTGGACGCCCACGTCCCCGCCCTCGTCCTCTACCCCTAGCCCTCGGGTTAAACATTTTTAAAATGAGAGTTATAACTTTATTTTTTTTTTAACTTTTTTTTGTTTTTTTTTGTGTTTTTTGTTTTTTTTGTGTTTTTTGTTTTTTTTTGTGTTTTTTTTTTTTTGAGTTTTTAAAACCAAACAATCCTATCCTATTGCTATGGCTATTTTCTAGCCAAGTATCAAAGCACACTACTATGCCAGATGAGATGACACTGAGTTATTGCCTAATTGAAATCCAACCCCTACTAAATTTTCCCACTTCGGCCTTTGCTATGGATATGTGTGCCACTAAGCGCAGAACACAGCGGTCGCAAGTCTCACTACAAATTGCTCAGAATTGCCTAGTACATGCACTGCAGAAAGTACAGCCACCAGCAGATCAACCAGAAATCAAATATATAGAACGCTACTGTACGCGTAAGTAAGCTCTTTGTATTCTCCTATGGCTATTTTCTAGCCAAGTATCAAAGCACACTACTATGCCAGATGAGATGACACTGAGTTAGTGCCTAATTGAAATCCAACCCCTACTGAATTTTCCCACTTCAGCCTTTGCTATGGATATGTGTGCCACTAAGAGCTAAACACAACGGTAGCAAGTCCCCCTGCTAATTCCTCACAAAATGGTAATAGATGCAAATTAAAATAAAAAAAGTAGAACGTTATTGTAGCCCTAAGAAGGGCTGTTGGGTTCTTGGAGAATCACTCCTGCCTAACAGTAAGCTAATAGAACACCCTAACGCTTTCCCTGACCAGCAGCAGCTCTCTCCCTAGCGGCATCCAGAGACAGAATGATCCGAGCAGCGCGGCCAGCGGCTAGTCTATCCCAGGGTCACCTGATCTGGCCAGCCAACCACTGCTATCGACGTGTAAGGGTACCACGTCATGCTGGGTGGAGTGCAGAGTCTCCTGGCTTGTGATTGGCTCTGTTTCTGGCCGCCAAAAAGCAAAACGGCGGGAGCTGCCATTTTCTCGAGCGGGCGAAGTATTCGTCCGAGTAACGAGCAGTTTCGAGTACCCTAATGCTCGACCGAGCATCAAGCTCGGACGAGCATGTTCGCTCATCTCTAATTACACTGTAACAGCAAATATATTAGAAAATGATAGGAGAGAAAATAATAATAATAATAACGATAATAATAATAATAATAATAATAATAATAATAATAATAAAAATAATAATAATAATAATAATAATAATAATAATAATAATAATAATAATAAAAATGATAATAATAATAACAATAATAATAAAAATAATAATAAAAATAATAATAATAATAATAATAATAATATTAATAATAATACTAGAGCCTGGCTGAGGACTAAGGAGCAGAAATAATACTGGTAGGGGGAAGAAGATTTACAGAGGCGCCATATTGGGGAGCAAGATTGATGGATAGAAATCCAGGATGTTGGCTGATATCTGCCCCCTATGTTTTGTGTGTGGGCTGGAATGTGCCCCCTATGGTTATGTATGTGGACTGATATGTTCCCCCCTATGGTTATGTATGTGGGCTGGTATTTCCCCCCTATGGAAAGATATAGGTGTTAAAAAGCATGGAAGCTTGCAGCTCACCTTATCAGCCGGTGTTCTATGTAAGGCAGTCCTGTATGCGATATCCACATAAGCCGTGTGAACGGTGCCCGGGTCCTGGGACAAAAGTAAGCCTGTGCCGCTCCAGGTATAGGACTAGGAAGAGGAGATTCTGTGGATCCAGCACTCGTAGTCAGTAGATTAAAATGGCATATACTTTATTGGTTTCCAAAAATCATAAAAAAATGTTTTTCTTTGCGGAAAAGTCATGGAATGCACAGGGAGTGCTATATGAACATAATGGTGCCTGTTCAAAAATGCATAGTAGCGGACCTACGCGTTTCGGGCGTAACCTTGCTTGTTGCCCTTATTCATGGTCTGTCTGCTTTTGGATAAAGCATAGTTCTTATGCTAAAGTGTCAGGTGCAATTGTGTTAGTGCTGATGAGGACATGCGCATAGGTAGTAGGGTGGAAGGGGCGTATTTTGTATAGGAGGGAGTATACCAGTTTGAAGAAATAGCCGATTGTAACATATTTACTTGTTTAGTAGAAATACATAGTATCTGATCTATTGTTAAGACCGTGTGGGTATCGTGTATCTAATTTAAGAATCCAGTGTATTTCTCTGTTTCTCAGTTTGTGTGTTCTGTCTCCTCCCCGTAGTGGGGCCATAACCTTTTCTATTGCTGTTATGCATAATTTCGACATATCTCCTGCGTGCGTATGGATAAAGTGTTTGGATAAACGCGATATGTTTTTGAGACTAACATTTTCTTTTTTAGTAGCATCCCGTATATGTTCGGCTATTCTGGTTTTTAGTGGACGTATGGTGCTGCCCACATACTGTATATTGCATTGGGTACATGTGGCTAAGTATACCACATGTTTGGAATTGCAATTGATGATGATATGAATACTGTAAATTCCCTGATCTTGACATGATGAGAAATGTTTAGTGGGGGCCATATATTTACATAGGTTGCATCTGTTTCCTCCACATGGGTAAGAGCCTTTGGTAGTTAGCCATGTGGAGGGTTGGAGCGCTTTGTTGGTGTACACCGATGGTGATGTAATTCCACCTATAGTGTTTGGTTTGCGTGCTACAAAACGGCAGCCTTTGTCAAGTATAGCATAGGATTTGTCATCCGCTGTGAGAACCGGTAAGTATTTTTTAATTATTCTTATGATATCATGGTAGTCATTGCTATACGGTGTAGAGAAGACTAACTGGTCTGAATCTTCATTATTGGTTTTTATTTTTTGTTGGTGTATTAATGTTTGTCGATCCATTTTATTCACTTTAGTTGCGGCTATATCCAATATCTGTTTGTTATATCCTCTACTTGTGAGTCTATCTCTTATGTTTTTTACTTCTTGTTTGTATAGATATTCATTGCTGCAACTACGTTTAGCTCTTATGAATTCCCCAAGTGGCAAATTGTGTATGACATGATTGGGATGGTTACTTTCCGCATGCAGTATAGAGTTGCCACTGATGGGTTTTCTATATAATAACTAGAGATGAGCGAGCACTAAAATGCTCGGGTACTCGTTATTCGAGACGAACTTTTCCCGATGCTCGAGTGCTCGTCTCGAATAACGAACCCCATTGAAGTCAATGGGAGACTCGAGCATTTTTCAAGGGGACCAAGGCTCTGCACAGGGAAGCTTGGCCAAACACCTGGGAACCTCAGAAAAGGATGGAAACACCACGGAAATGGACAGGAAACAGCAGGGGCAGCATGCATGGATGCCTCTGAGGCTGCTTAATCGCACCATTATGCCAAAATTATGGGCAACAGCATGGCCATGACAGAGTGACAGAATGAAGCTAGATAGCATCTAAAACATCCAATAATTGACCCTGACACTATAGGGGACGGCATGCAGAGGCAGCGGCAGCAGGCTAGAGAGTGTCATGGCGACATACCCTAAATGGACTCAGGCTTCAAACCAATGGGTGGCAGAGAGGAACCAAAGGAGGTGAGCAAGAAGCGCTCAAATAATATCGGTACATGATAAAAGTTTGCCAGTATATTTTGTGGATTACACAGCAGGGTGGCGACAAAGTTAACATGGAAGCCATGAAAACAACCCAAAATTCTGCCTGACACAGCTCGTTTGATAAGGGGACCATGTATGGAGGCAGTGAACTAGTAGTAGATTAAAGGTGCTGCAGTTAAAACTATGTTAGTTGGATCTTGGCATGGAGCTGGCGCTCCGCTGCCAGGCGAGCTTTCGCCAATCCAAGCCCCTGTCTATAGGCTACTCCCCAAACAGCACTTCTAAGAACCTTTTGTATAAGATCAAGTGTAGTAGCGTTCTTATAAGTTTAGGATATGGCGGGTGAGGGGAATGTAAACAGAAGCGCAAGAAGCACTGAAATAATATCGGTAAATGATAAAAGTTTGCCAGTATTTTTTGTGGATTACACAGCAGGGTGGCGACAAAGTTAACAAGTTTGTTGTGGAAGCCATGAAAACAACCCAAAATTCTGCCTGACACAGCTCGTTTGATAAGGGGACCATGTATGCTTACAGTTCATGCCAGTCGCTGCACTGGCTGCCAGTCTCCTTTCGAATACAGTTTAAAATAATAACCCTCATCCATAAAGCTCTGTATAATGCTGCACCCCCCTACCTCTCCTCTCTTATCTCAGTCTATCGCCCAACCCGTGCTCTTAGATCCGCCAGTGATCTTAGATTAACCTCTACCCTAGTGCGGACCTCCCACTCGCGTCTCCAAGACTTCTCTAGAGCTGCACCAATTCTATGGAATGCTCTGCCCCGGACTATCAGACTAATACCTAACCTCCAAAGTTTCAAACGTGCTCTTAAAACCCATTTCTTTAGGCAAGCCTATAACACTCATTAACTGCATGAAGTTTTAACTCTTCTACTAACCCGTCCTGTGTCGTCCTCCCATCTGTTATCCAGCAACCAACAGGCACCAGACTTCTCTACAGTCCCATTCACCCTGGACCTGGTATATAAGATGACGGCTGAGTGGTTCAAGCGACAGCAATTCCATTTATTATATTTTATTCTATTCCCTAAGAAGAATGGCTTGACCATTAAATATTCTTTTACCTCGTGTTACCCCATCATCTTCATAAACCGTAAGCTCTGGCGAGCAGGGACCTCACTCCTGTTGTTCCATACAAATGTTGTGCTCTGTTACATTACATTTGTATTTGTTTCCTATGATTTGTAAAGCGCTACGGAATATGATGGCGCTATATAAATAAAGATTATTATTATTATTATTATGGAGGCAGTGAACTAGTAGTAGATTAAAGGTGCTGCAGTTAAAACTATGTTAGTTGGATCTTGGGATGGAGCTGGCGCTCCGCTGCCAGGCGAGCTTTCGCCAATCCAAGCCCCTGTCTCTAGGCTACTCCCCAAACAGCACTTCTAAGAACCTTTTGTATAAGATCAAGTGTAGTAGCGTTCTTATAAGTTTAGGATATGGCGGGTGAGGGGAATGTAAACAGATGCGCAAGAAGCGCTGAAATAATATCGCTACATGATAAAAGTTTGCCAGTTTATTTTGTGGATTACACAGCAGGGTGGCGACAAAGTTAACAAGTTTGATGTGGAATGCCCTGTAATAGCTCTTGGGCGGTGTGCCTTTTATCGCCTAGGCTCAGCAGTTTGAGCACCGCCTGCTGTCGCTTAGCGATGGCACTGCTGCTGTGCCTAGAGCTACCGACTGATGGCGCCATGGCCACGGATGGTAATTCGGAGGAGGAGGAGGTGGAGGAGGGGTGGGAGGAGGTATAGTAGGCCTTTGAGACCTGGACCGAGGTAGGCCCCGCAATCCTCGGCGTCGGCAGTATATGACCAGCCCCAGGGTCAGACTCGGTCCCAGCCTGCACCAAGTTAAGTGTAGTAGCGTTCTTATAAGTTTGGGATATGGCGGGTGAGGGGAATGTAAACAGATGCGCAAGAAGCGCTGAAATAATATCGGTTAATCATAAAAGTTTGCCAGTATATTTTGTGGATAACACAGCAGGGTGGCGACAAAGTTAACAAGTTTGATGTGGAAGCCATGAAAACAACCCAAAATTCTGCCTGACACACCTCGTTTGATAAGGGGACCATGTATGGAGGCAGTGAACTAGTAGTAGATTAAAGGTGCTGCAGTTAAAACTATGTTAGGTGAATCTTGGCATGGAGCTGGCGCTCCGCTGCCAGCCGAGCTTTCGCCAATCCAAGCCCCTGTCTCTAGGCTACTCCCCAAACAGCACTTCTAAGAACCTTTTGTATAAGATCAAGTGTAGTAGCGTTCTTATAAGTTTGGGATATGGCGGGTGAGGGGAATGTAAACAGATGCGCAAGAAGCGCTGAAATAATATCGGTTAATCATAAAAGTTTGCCAGTATATTTTGTGTCTGGGACGGCACATCGGGAAAAGTAGTGGCGGCTGGGGACCGAATACCGAGGGGCGGCCGCCGCCATGAGGTTGCCAAAGGCCTCGGTCTCTACTAGCCTATAGGGCAGCATCTCCAGGCTAAGCAATCTGGAGATGTGGACATTAAGGGCTTGGGCGTGCGGGTGGGTTGCACTATATTTTCTTTTCCGCTCCAGCGTCTGGGGTATGGAGAGCTGAACGCTGGTGGATGCTGTGGAGGATCGTGGAGGCGACGATGGGGTTTTTGTGCCAGGGTCCTGGGCAGGGGGCTGACTATCAGCTGACACAGGGGAAGGAGCAGTGGTGTGCACGGCCGGAGGTGAACGGGCTTGGTGCCACTGATTCGGGTGTTTAGCATTCATATGCCTGCGCATACTGGTGGTAGTTAAGCTAGTAGTGGTGGAACCCCTGCTGATCCTGGTTTGGCAAAGGTTGCACACCACAGTCCGTCGGTCATCCGGTGTTTCCTTAAAGAACCTCCAGACTTCTGAAAATCTAGCCCTCGCCGCGGGAGCCCTCGCCACGGGAGCTTCACTACGTGACACATTTGGCGCTGATGCACCTGCTCTGGCCCTGCCTCTCCGTCTGGCCCCACCACTGCCTCTTCCAACCTGTTCTGCTATAGGACTCTCCTCCGTCTCAGAAGCACTGTGTTCACCCGGCCTCTCAACCCAGCTTGGGTCTGTCACCTCATCATCCTCCGATCCCTCAGTCTGCTCCCCCCTCGGACTTCCTGCCCTGACAACAACTTCACCACTGTCTGACAACCGGGTCTCCTCATCGTCCGACACCTCTTTACACACTTCTTCCACTACGTCAAGAAGGTCATCATCACCCACAGACTGTGACTGGTGGAAAACCTGGGCATCGGAAAATTGCTCAGCAGCAACCGGACAAGTGGTTTGTGACTGTGGGAAGGGTCCAGAAAACAGTTCCTCAGAGTATGGCGGTTCAAATGCCAAATTTTCCTGGGAGGGGGCAGACTGGGGGGGAGGAGGCTGAGGTGCAGGAGCTGGAGGAGTGGCGATTTCGGTGACATGGGTGGACTGCGTGGAAGACTGACTGGTGGACAAATTGCTCGAAGCATTGTCGGCAATCCACGACATCACCTGTTCGCACTGTTCTGGCCTCAACAGTGCTCTACCACGAGTCCCAGTAACTTCAGACATGAACCTAGGGAGTGTAGCTCTGCGGCGTTCCCCTGCTCCCTCATCAGCAGGTGGTGTCTCACCCCGCCCAGGACCACGGCCTCTGACCCCTGCAGTAGATGGAAGCCCACGTCCCCGCCCTCGTCCTCGTCCTCTACCCCTAGCCCTCGGGTTAAACATTTTGAAAATGAAAGTTATATAACTTTAATTTTTTTTTTAACTTTTTTTTGTGTTTTTTAGATTTTTTTTGTGTTTTTTAGTTTTTAAAACCAAACAATGCTATCCTATTGCTATGGCTATTTTCTAGCCAAGTATGAAAGCACACTACTATGCCAGATGAGATGACGCTGAGTTATGAAAAAATAAAAGGAAAATAAAAAGGAAATGGCAGACTGTGCCTAATTGAAATCCAACCCCTAATAAATTTTCCCACTTCAGTCTTTGCAATGGATATGTGCGTCACTAAGCGCAAAACACAGCGGTCGCAAGTCTCACTACAAATTGCTCACAATTGGCTAGTAGATGCACTGCAGCAAGTACAGCCACCAGCAGATCAACCAGAAATCAAATATATAGAACGCTACTGTAGGCGTAAGTAAGCCGTTTGGATTCTCCTATGGCTATTTTCTAGCCAAGTATGAAAGCACACTACTATGCCAGATGAGATGACACTGAGTTATTAAAAAAATAAACGTAAAATAAAAAGTAAATGGCAGACTGTGCCTAATTGAAATCAAACCCCTAATAAATTTTCCCACTTCGGTCTTTGCTATGGATATGTGTGCCACTAAGAGCTAAACACAACGGTAGCAAGTCCCCCTGCTAATTCCTCACAATATGGTACTAGCTGCAAATAAAAAAAAAAAAGTAGAACGTTATTGTAGCCCTAAGAAGGGCTGTTGGGTTCTTTGAGAATCACTCCTGCCTAACAGTAAGCTAATAGAACACCCTAACGCTTTCCCTGACCAGCAGCAGCTCTCTCCCTAGCGGCATCCAGAGACAGAATGATCCGAGCAGCGCGGCCAGCGGCTAGTCTATCCCAGGGTCACCTGATCTGGCCAGCCAACCACTGCTATCCACGTGTAAGGGTACCACGTCATGCTGGGTGGAGTGCAGAGTCTCCTGGCTTGTGATTGGCTCTGTTTCTGGCCGCCAAAAAGCAAAACGGTGGGAGCTGCCATTTTCTCGAGCGGGCGAAGTATTCGTCCGAGCAACGAGCAGTTTCGAGTACGCTAATGCTCGACCGAGCATCAAGCTCGGACGAGCATGTTCGCTCATCTCTAGTTATGTATGTGGACTGATATGTGCCCCCTATTGTTATGTATGTGGGCTGGTATGTGCCCCCTAAGATTTTGTATGTGGGATGGTAGTTGCCTCCTATGGTTATGTATGTGGGCTGGTATGTGCCCCCTGTAGTTATCTTTTTTGGCTTGTCGGTGCCCCCTATAGTTATGTGTGTGGGCTGGTATGTGCCCCCTATGTTTATAAATGTGGCCTGATAGGTGCCCCCTTTTTGGGTTGTTAGGCTTAGGTCATTGGGTAGTTGTGTGTGGACTATGATGTGCCCCATATGGTAATGATTTTGGTCGAGTCGTTAGGGAGGCAGGGCTGGGATATATATGGGCTGGAATTTCCCTATATCCTTGTGTTTGGGCTGGTATGGAACCCTTATGGTTTGTATAGGCTGCTGTTATATATGTGGGTGGGATGTGCCCCTTAAGGTAATGTTTGTGGATGGGATGTGCCCCAATGGTTATGTATGTGGTTAAGATGTGCCCCAATGGTTATATATGTGGGTGGGATGTGCCCCAATGGTTATGTATGTGGTTAAGATGTGCCCCAATGGTTATGTATGTGGGTGGGATGTGCCCCAATGGTTATGTATGTGGTTAAGATGTGCCCCAATGGTTATGTATGTGGGTGGGATGTGCCCCAATGGTTATGTATGTGGTTAAGATGTGCCCCAATGGTTATGTATGTGGTTAAGATGTGCCCCAGTGGTTATGTATGTGGTTAAGATGTGCCCCAGTGGTTATGTAAGTGGGTGGGATGTGCCCCAGTGGTTATGTAAGTGGGTGGGATGTGCCCCAATGGTTATGTATGTGGGTGGGATGTGCCCCAATGGCTATGTATGTAGGTGGGATTTGCCCCTTAAGGTAATGTTTGTGGATGGGATGTGCCCCTTATGGTTATGTTTGTGGTTGGGTCTTCAGGGCTTCTCCCGCACTGATGTCCGGTCTCTGGGCTCCAGGCATGGTTTAGGGCTGTGTCCCCTGGTCTATGGGTAAGAATAACATGTGTACTAGTATTTGATGTAAGTCTGTATGGGCACAACTGTATATTATCTTTATACTTGTTTGTACATCAGTCTTTATACAACAAGACATCTTCTGCCTATACCGATACTCAGGATATTTATTGAGTTTTTGGGTTGACCACTATTGGACCCTAGTTGATGTCTTCTTGATGTTTGGTGTCTTTAGTTCCCTGCTATGTGTGTGCCGAGTCCCTACCTGCTCCTTACACTGCGCTCGTCTTTCCATCCATGTTGAATGATTTAATGCAATAAAGTTTCAATATTTCTATAAATCTTCGGCTGTGCTTCATCTGTCCAATGTGAATTGAGAATGCCCCCCTATGATGAGATGAAAGTGCCCCATATAGTTACATGTGTGGTGTGTGACGCCCCCCTAGTGCTCTGTGTGTGGTCTACAGTAGTGGACTATACTATAGGTAGCCCGGGGCTTATTAATAATAATTACAGTAATAATAATGATAATAATATCTTCCTTGGCTGTTCTGTACCATATGTCATTCACAATTTTAATAAATCCCAATATTCCGCCTTATTCCGGCAGCTGCTGTGATGTCTTCCATCCCCTCGTCATGTGTGAGTAATGAGCACCAGCCGGGAGCCTCCTCTCCGCCGTCTACATCTGTTATCCGTGTTACACGGGACCAGTCATGCATCATGTGATGCCGCGGACGTGGATGTATGTACATATTGTACCGCAGACAGATGACAGGGAACAGCGCAGTTATTATGGCAGAGACAGACGCGCTCCGAGCCTGACAATATGTGCGGGTGCTGGGGCCGGACATCCGTCCTATCACATCCCTAATTAACTAAAGAAGAAGCAGAATGTATGAAAGATAATGGAATATGGAAAAAACCCTCTGTATTCATCCAGAGCCAGATTAACACTGGCACTCTAGGAGCACCAGCACCGGACCCCCGGATCCAAATTTACTGCTTAGGGGCCCCCAGCCAATTCATCTCTCTGAGGTGTCTCCTAGGATATTCAGTAATATTCGACATCAGAACGGACACACTTCCAATGTCCATTACAAGGCGGTGCAGCAGCTATGAGGCGAGTTGAGACTCTTGCCTCAGGCAGCGCCACCTGCAGCATCAGAGGTGCAGTCACCTGCTAAGAAGTAGGAACTGACACTTAAAGAATAATGGGGCACATTCACTTACCCAGTCCATGGAGTTCACTGAAAATGCATTGTCTGTGTATAATACTCTGTGCGAGGATTCACGAAGCTTGTGCGCCCGATATCCTACATGTGTCACTTCCCCGCTCGGGTCCCCGGAGTTCACCTTCTTCTTCCTGGTGCATGTAAGTGCATTGTCCATGTATAATGCGCTGTGCGGGGAGTCACTAAGATCCTGCACCCGATATCCTGCATGTGTCGCTTCCCCGCTCAGGTCCCCGGAGTTCACCTTCTTCTTCCTGGTGCATGTAAGTGCATTGTCCATGTATAATGCGCTGTGCAGGGAGTAACTAAGATCGTGCGCCCAATATCCTGCATGTGTCGCTTCCCCGCTCAGGTCCCTGGAGTTCACCTTCTTCTTCCTGGTGCATGTAAGTGCATTGTCCGTGTATAATGTGCTGTGCGGGGAGACACTAAGATCGTGCGCCCGATATCCTGCATGTGTCGCTTCCCCGCTCAGGTCCACGGAGTTCACCTTCTTCTTCCTGGTGCATGTAAGTGCATTGTCCGTGTAAAATGCGCTGTGCGGGGAGTCACTAAGATCCTGCGCCCAATATCCTGCATGTGTCGCTTCTCCGCTCAGGTCCCCGGAGTTCACCTTCTTCTTCCTGGTGCATGTAAGTGCATTGTCTGTGTATAATGCGCTGTGTGGGGAGTCACTAAGATCGTGCGCCCAATATACTGCATGTGTCGCTTCCCCGCTCCGGTCCCTGGAGTTCACCTTCTTCTTCCTGGTGCATGTAAGTGCATTGTCCGTGTATAATGCGCTGTGAGGGGAGTCGCTAAGATTGTGCGCCCGATATCCTGCATGTGTCGCTTCCCCGCTCAGGTCCCCGGAGTTCACCTTCTTCTTCCTGGTGCATGTAAGTGCATTGTGCGTGTATAATGCGCTGTGCGGGGAGTCACTAAGATCCTGCGCCCGATATCCTGCATGTGTCGCTTCCCCGCTCAGGTCCCCGGAGTTCACCTTCTTCTTCCTGGTGCATGTAAGTGCATTGTCTGTGTATAATGCGCTGTGCGGGGAGTCACTAAGATCCTGCGCCCGATATCCTGCATGTGTCACTTCCCCGCTCAGGTCCCCGGAGTTCACCTTCTTCTTCCTGGTGCATGTAAGTGCATTGTCTGTGTATAATGCGCTGTGCGGGGAGTCACTAAGATCCTGCGCCCGATATCCTGCATGTGTCACTTCCCCGCTCAGGTCCCTGGAGTTCACCTTCTTCTTCCTGGTGCATGTAAGTGCATTGTCTGTGTATAATGCGCTGTGCGGGGAGTCACTAAGATCGTGCACCCGATATCCTGCTTGTGTCGCTTCCCCGCTCAGGTCCCCGCAGTTCACCTTCTTCCTGGTGCATGTAAGTGCATTGTCCGTGTATAATGCGCTGTGCTGGGAGTCACTAAGATCCTGCGCGCGAAATCCTGAATGTGTCGCTTCCCCGCTCAGGTCCCCGGAGTTCACCTTCTTCTTCCTGGTGCATGTAAGTGCATTGTCCATGTATAATGCGCTGTGCGGGGAATCACTAAGATCCTGCGCCCGATATCCTGCATGTGTCGCTTCCCCGCTCAGGTCCCCGGAGTTCACCTTCTTCTTCCTGGTGCATGTAAGTGCATTGTCTGTGTATAATGCGCTGTGCGGGGAGTCACTAAGATCGTGCACCCGATATCCTGCTTGTGTCGCTTCCCCGCTCAGGTCCCCGCAGTTCACCTTCTTCCTGGTGCATGTAAGTGCATTGTCCGTGTATAATGCGCTGTGCTGGGAGTCACTAAGATCCTGCGCGCGAAATCCTGAATGTGTCGCTTCCCCGCTCAGGTCCCCGGAGTTCACCTTCTTCTTCCTGGTGCATGTAAGTGCATTGTCCATGTATAATGCGCTGTGCGGGGAATCACTAAGATCCTGCGCCCGATATCCTGCATGTGTCGCTTCCCCGCTCAGGTCCCCGGAGTTCACCTTCTTCTTCCTGGTGCATGTAAGTGCATTGTCCGTGTATAATGCGCTGTGCGGGGAGTCACTAAGATTGTGCGGCCGATATCCTGCATGTGTCTCTTCCCCGCTCAGGTCCCCGGAGTTCACCTTCTTCTTCCTGGTGCATGTAGGTGCATTGTCCGTGTATAATGCGCTGTGCGAGGAGTCACTAAGATCCTGCGCCCGATATCCTGCATGTGTCACTTCCCCGCTCAGGTCCCCGGAGTTCACCTTCTTCTTCCTGGTGCATGTAGGTGCATTGTCCGTGTATAATGCGCTGTGTGAGGAGTCACTAAGATCCTGCGCCCGATATCCTGCATGTGTCACTTCCCCGCTCAGGTCCCCGGAGTTCACCTTCTTCTTCCTGGTGCATGTAAGTGCATTGTCTTGTGACATAATTTGAAAGTTAATTCCTGCGCTCAGTCCGAATCAGTTGGATCGTACCACGGCCACGGCCCCTGATTTCTGTCACATGGAAGCAGCGCAGCTGCGCCACAATCTGATCGAATGTGACACAATCCCCTGTTAAATACCTGTCACAGCGGCGCAAATCCCAAAAATGGCGCGCAGTCCAATGATAGTGCAGCGAGCAACCCTTCCATGACTGACCACTACACAGAGAATGGAGCCGATCTCCAGGCTCTCTTTTTTTTTCTCTTCCAGTCCTGGAGGTTGAGGGGCTTAATATTGTTGGACCCCCTTTAGATCTGACATTAATGACCTATAGTACAGATAGGTCATCATATTCATACAACATGGAGAATTCCTTTAAAGGACACCTACCTCCGGGATGAAGGATTGTAAACTAAGCACTGACAAACTGGTGTGTACCCCCTCTATCAGGTTCTGTTCTTCTCTTAGCTTCTTATGCCCTGGCTTAAAAAAAAAAAGGCTTGTAAAATTATGCAAATGAACCTAAGGGGCTCCGGGCTCAATAGGTGTTAGTGGAACCTGGAGCCTCTCAGACTCATTAGCATCATTTTTTTTCTAAAACAAGGGCATAGGAAACTAAGAAAAGAGCAGGTTCTACCAGAGGTGGCACACACCAGTATGTTACTGCGCTTGGTTTACTATGCTTTGTCCTGGTGGTAGATTTCCTTTAAAGAGGATTTCTCAGCGAATAGCATGGATGACTTATCTTTACGATAGATCAGCATTATCAGATCAATGGGGGTCTCACACCTGACTCCCCCACCAGATCAGCTGTTCTCCACACAGGGGGCGTAACAGGAAGCAGACAGCGCCATTCTCTGTGTAGTGGTCAAGTGCAGAAGTGCAGCTCAGTTCTCATTCAACTAAAGGGAAGCTGATTGGTAGGATCCTAATCTGACCACTACATTGAGATCGGCGCTGTCTGCTCCTTGCATGATCCTCTGTGCTGTGATCTGTGGAGGTTCAGGGATTTGAACCCCCATCAATCGGATGAATCTTTATCATATATTTTTTAACTGGATAACCCCTTTAAGCCCTATTACACCCAATAGAATCCAATGCAGCTCCATCAGGACTCTAATGGACCCTCTGTATGTCTGTGCATGTGCTACGGATGATCCCGACACACCGGATCTCACCACTCCCCGATCACTCGGATTTTACCCTACTCACCCATCCCCCATCGGCGGCCTGAAAAATCAAAGACTTCTACCAAATGTATAAATCAATTTTCTAATTCCTAGTCCCACAAAAAACAAGCCCCCGCAAAAAAAAAAAAAAAAAGGAAATGGAAAAGTTAAAAAAAGCTCCAAATTTTGGAAGAAAGTGAACAAAATACCAAAGCGAAAAAAAAAAACAGCAAAGGGCTGCGGTGGTAAAGGGGTTAAAGTTCCAGCCATATGTTGCGTTGCTGACGTCTGATCCTCTTCACATAGATACCAACCATCTGTAGGTCTGAATTGTTTGGAATCAGCCGCTTCTAATTGATGGATACATAGAGAATCAAGACACAACCTTGACGAGTATTAGCATAACCTTCGTTAATGATGATTGTGGGGGAGGGGTGAAGTATGTAAATCTTCTCCTCTGAGCACATGCTGGAACATATGGAACGTGAACCAATATGTCAGTGCGGGTCACATGTGTCACATACAGTGAGTATAGTGTCTGTAAAGATGCAGCAAACTACTGGTTAAATACACTGCTGCAGCAAACCTTAAAGGAAATCCATAATCACAATCCATCCTGATAAATCAGGGACAATACTCATAGATCCGGCACCGGGACTGTGGTAACTTCTTATATTACCTATGGCCTCCTTCCTTATAAAATCAACTTTTATAATTATTCTAATGAACCAGAAAGGCTCTGGGGGGGGTGTTTCCAGAGTGCCTCCATGCTGTAGCATCACAGGCTGTTACACTGTCTCCCCTTCCCCACTGCTCCGCGGCATTTACCTCTGCCTGATGTGAAGCTACAGCACGGAGGGGCTCTGGTAAAAATCCCAGAGCTTTTCTGGTTCATTAGCATAATTTTAAAAGTTGATTTTAGTAGGAAGGAGGCCATGGATAACACATATAAGAAGATACCACAGTCCCGGTGCCTGGATCTAGGAGTAATGTCCCGGGTTTATCATTGATAGTAGATTTCTATTGAGTTTAGATTTTCTTAAGTTGAATTTTGCTGCAAAAGTGGAACCAGTTACGTGTTGAGTTTGCTACAATTGTAACCTACTGTAACTACTAATGTATCGTAATTCTGCTACTGGCAGATAGGGTGGGCTGGGGGGGGGGTTGAAGTTTCTTAACACCTGGGAAAGAAGAACAGGGGATGAGGCTTTTAAGGATGAGGACACATCTAGGGATGAGCAGGTTTGGGTTCGCCCCAATGGCAAAGCCATAATCCTAGGGAACATCAGTGGGATTTCAATGGTTAATGCCTGCACCAATGGTGGGTGTTACCTAGTGGTGGTGAGCCCGAAAACCAAACGTCTGCCTGAAGTCTTTGTTGGGGTCTGGGGACCTGAACCTGAAATGTTCAGCATGGAACCAGACATTGTGGGAGGGGCTTTCTATGGAAGAGAGAGCTTGACTTCATTGTTAAAATCTCCGCCTCCCTGACTTTATACAACCAAATTACTTCTCACGTCAAATTTGATTTTCTGGATGATGAAAGAAACACGATCTGGAATGTGTTGGCAATTGGTTGGCAACCGACTGGTATTGGTTGATTAAGGCCATTTCTGATGACAGGTTCCCTTTAAAGGGATTGCCCAGGTTTAATGAAGACCCCTTAGAATGCAAGTGGAACAATAAAGTTATTTTAATGGTGGGGTGGATTTTATTGCCTACCCCTTTAATGGTGCCCCTTTCTTAGGGGCTTCACCACAATGAGCAGCATTTACTGCATTGAAATGGCCAACAATGTGTATCCCCTAATATGGATCATGTAGCTCTTGAAATAATTACCCATACACTGGTTTATACCCGGGACATGACTTAAAGGGGCACTCCATGACTCATGCTCTTTGAATACCTGATCCCTCGGTCCCTTCCTTCAACCAATCCTAAATATTGTGGTACAAGATGTGAAGCTAAAAAGACCCTGATGTTCCAATACAGGAGATGTTGGCTGTATACAGTAGCTCTAGATGTGGCCCCCGGTGGTTTTGTTGTGCAATTGCAGCCTCATCAGATATTTCCTAATGTTTTTCTAATGTATCTAAAATGTATCATAATAAATAGAATTTGTGACGGGTCCTGAGGAGACACATGTATCGCTCCTTTAGGCCCCCTGTTTGGCGCTGGATTTTGCTCTGTTTAGCATCGTTCCTCCGCTGGCAGAGATGGCGGCACAGGGCGCTGAGACTGCTGCCTGCCAGGCCGCTGTATTCATCAGCAAAGAGGCCTCTACCCCCGAGTGAGGCACCGGAGGCACCGCAGTAACATCAATCCCCTTCACTTCTCATGGTAACACTAAGCAGCGCTCATCAGAGCGAGGCCGAATGATTGAGCTGACGAAATTGTGGACACCAATATTTGTCTTCCTCCCCCCCAACCACCTTTCCCTTTTAATTACCGGATCTCATATGTTCCGGATTTAATGGAGCAAAGAGCCGCTATTTATGGCTGGTGACTTCTGTGCCCCCTTTGTAAACCTTCGGATCAGCTGCACACCCCATGCCGTTCCCTACAGCTGCACCAGCACTCATGGGGTACAAGGGGGTACCCCAACACAGATACAAAATAATGTGTGCAAGATGTTCTATTGCAGTGATGGTGAACCTTTTAGGGGCCGAGTGCCCAAACTACAACCAAAATCTACTTATTTACCGTAAAGTGGCAACATGGCATTTTAGGCAGTAATGTATACATGTTCTTCCACATCTTTCAATCGTATCAGCCCCCTGAAGCCACCAATACAGTTGAAAGAAGGAGGGCAAATTCAGACTATCATAGTTGCTTCTCTCCAGGGTCTCTCTCTGTACAGTAAGAATGGTGGGTCCAGTAGGATGACCTCCAAAGATATTGGGGCAGATTTACTTACCCGGCCCATTCGCGATCCAGCGGCCCGTTCTCTGCTCTGCATTCGGGTCCGGCAGGGATTTATGAAGGTAGTTCCTCCACCGTCCACCAGGTGGCGCTGCTGCGCTGAAAATCTTCTGAACGCGCCGGAATGCACCACCTCGGACCAGGTGAAGGTAAGCGCTTCGCAAGCGACACTTTTTCGGTTTTTAAATGCAGCAGTTTTTCCGAATTTTTTCGTTCGGCCACGCCCCCCGATTTCCGTCGCGCGCATGCCGGCGCCGATGCGCCACAATCCGATCACGTGCGCCAAAATCCCGGGGCAATTCAGGTACAATCGGCGCAAATCGGAAATATTCGGGTAAAACGTCGGGAAAACGCGAATCGGGCCCTTAGTAAATGACCCCCATTGTAGTTCTATCCACACCTTCTAATTTTACCTGCAGTTCCAAACAGCCAATGAAGTGTTGCTTTAAAGTAGCGCTGAGAGCAGCATCTCTTAAGTTGCCTGGGACAGCAGGAAGATTTGGTGAATTTGGTCCTGTTTGGTGAACTCTGGGTCTGAGTGCAACCTCTGGCACCCGTGCCATAGGCTCGCCACCACTGTTCTATTGTGTCCCAATGTAGGCACTAGCCCTGAACTGCAGTGTGATGCCCCATTCAGGAGCTGGTTATTCCTAACACAACCCTAACCCCCTCAGTGACTCTACTGCCATCTTTATTAAATTATTTTGGGTACCATTTTCCACTTCCAAGATTTGGTTTCTTTTTTTTTTATAATTTTAATATGCTGTGTACAATGAGCTCAGCTCCTCCTGCTCTATAACATGCTGCCTGTAGATAGGACACTATGTATAAGCTTTTCAGCTCCTCCTGCTCTATAACATGCTGCCTGCAGATAGGACACTATGTACAATCTGCTCTGCTCCTCCTGCTCTATAACATGCTGCCTGCAGATAGGACACTATGTAAAATCTGCTCTGCTCCTCCTGTTCTATAACATGCTGCCTGCAGATAGGACACTATGTACAATCTGCTCAACTCCTCCTGCTCTATAACATGCTGCCTGCAGATAGGACACTATGTACAATCTGCTCTGCTCCTCCTGCTCTATAACATGCTGCCTGCAGATAGGACACAATGTACAATCTGCTCAGCTTCTCCTGCTCTATAACATGCTGCCTGCAGATAGGACACTATGTAAAATCTGCTCTGCTCCTCCTGTTCTATAACATGCTGCCTGCAGATAGGACACTATGTAAAATCTGCTCTGCTCCTCCTGCTCTATAATATGCTGTCTGCAGATAGGACACTATGTATAAGCTTTTCAGCTCCTCCTGCTCTATAACATGCTGCCTGCAGATAGGACACTATGTACAATCTGCTCTGCTCCTCCTGCTCTATAACATGCTGCCTGCAGCTAGGACACTATGTAAAATCTGCTCTGCTCCTCCTGCTCTATAACATGCTGCCTGCAGATAGGACACTATGTAAAATCTGCTCTGCTCCTCCTGCTCTATAACATGCTGCCTGCAGATAGGACACTATGTAAAATCTGCTCTGCTCCTGCTGCTCTATAATATGCTGTCTGCAGATAGGACACTATGTAAAATCTGCTCTGCTCCTCCTGCTCTATAACATGCTGCCTGCAGATAGGACACTATGTAAAATCTGCTCTGCTCCTCCTGCTCTATAACATGCTGCCTGCAGAAAGGACACTATGTATAATCTGCTCAGCTCCTCCTGCTCTATAACATGCTGCCTGCAGATAGGATCCTGTTTACAATCTGCTCAGCTCCTCCTGCTCTATAACATGCTGCCTGCAGATAGGAAACTATGTATAATCTGCTCAGCATCTCCTGCTCTATAACATGCTGCCTGCAGATAGGACACTATGTACAATCTGATCAGCACCTCCTGCTCTTTAACATGCTGCCTGCAGATAGGACACTATGTACAATCTGCTCAGCTCCTCCTGCTCTATAATATGCTGCCTGCAGATAGGACATTTTGTACCATCTGCTGAGCTCCTCCTGCTCTATAACATGCTGCCTACAGATAGGACACTATGTACAATCTGCTCAGCATCTCCTGCTCTATAACATGCTGCCTGCAGATAGGACACTATGTACAATCTGATCAGCTCCTCCTGCTCTATAACATGCTACCTGCAGATAGGACACTATGTACAATCTGATCAGCTCCTCCTGCTCTATAATATGCTGACTGCGGATAGGACACCATGTACAATCTGCTCAGCTCCTCCTGCTCTATAATATGTTGGCGGCAGATAGGACACTATGTATAATCTGCTCAGCTCCTCCTGCTCTATAACATGCTGCCTGCAGACAGGACACTATGTATAATCTGCTCAGCTCCTCCTGCTCTATAACATGCTGCCTGCAGATAGGGCACTATGTACAATGTGCTAAGCCCTTCCTGCTCTATAACATGCTGCCTGCAGATAGGACACTATGTACAATCTGCTCAGCTCCTCCTGCTCTATAACATGCTACCTGCAGATAGGACACTATGTACAATCTGATCAGCTCCTCCTGCTCTATAACATGCTGCCTGCAGATAGGACACTATGTACAATCTGCTCAGCTCCTCCTGCTCTATAACATGCTGCCTGCAGATAGGGCACTATGTACAATGTGCTAAGCCCTTCCTGCTCTATAACATGCTGCCTGCAGATAGGACACTATGTACAATCTGCTCAGCTCCTCCTGCTCTATAACATGCTACCTGCAGATAGGACACTATGTACAATCTGATCAGCTCCTCCTGCTCTATAACATGCTGCCTGCAGATAGGACACTATGTACAATCTGCTCAGCTCCTCCTGCTCTATAACATGCTGCCTGCAGATAGGACATTATGTACAATCTGCTCAGCTCCTCCTGCTCTATAACATGCTGCCTGCAGATAGGACACTATGTACAAACTGCTCAGCTCCTCCTGCTCTATAACATGCTACCTGCAGATGGGACACTATGTACAATGTGCTCAGCTCCTCCTGCTCTATAACATGCTGCCTGCAGATAGGGCACTTTGTACAATGTGCTAAGCCCTTCCTGCTCTATAACATGCTGCCTGCAGATAGGACACTATGTACAAACTGCTCAGCTCCTCCTGCTCTATAATATGCTGCCTGCAGATAGGACACTATGTACAATCTGCTCAGCTCCTCCTGCTTTATAACATGCTGCCTGCAGATAGGACACTATGTACAATCTGCTCAGCTCCTCCTGCTCTATAACATGCTGCCTGCAGATAGAACACTGTGTACAATCTGCTGAGCTCCTCCTGCTCTATAACATGCTGCCTGCAGATAGGACACTATGTATAATCTGCTCAGCTCCTCCTGATCTATAACATGCTGCCTGCAGATAGGACACTATGTACAATCTGCTCAGCTCCTCCTGCTCTATAATATGCTGCCTGTAGATAGGACACTATGTACAAGCTGATCAGCTCCTGTATCGCTATAAGATAGGACTTTCTGTACATCCTGTATTTATGGGGACGGTTTCCTAGTTGGGACGTTCAGTGATCAGGGACAGATCTGTGAGTGGCAATAATTCTCCCCGCATGTAATCTACAGCCGTCATTAACGGGAGACACTTTTTAGTTAATTAACACGATTGAACTGATGGCTCATTAATAGGGCGATAATTCATTCTTCTGACCTGCAATTATTCAGCCTCCAGGAGGATCTGTAACTGTAATGAACGCCGAAGCCTCCAAAATCAGCTCACGAAATGTTACACCTCAGGACATCCTTATCAATGGAAATAGTGGGTGCTGATTAACTCTTTATTGTATCTCCACATTGGTCACCACTCAGCTTTACTCATGTGGCCCAATCCAAATGTTATAATTCCTGCGGGTGCCACCAGGGGGCGCTAAAGAGATGATCACATACTGTTTATACTCTGTACTCTATGGGAGCACAGTATGCAGTTACCTCCAGAGCTCCCCCTAGTGGTGGCTGAGGGTAGATAACTTATTATAACCAAATATAATTTATCATCAGCTTCTCAGACCATCTGATCTGTGGGGGTATTCATGCAGGACACCATCTGTCTGGTATTGATGACCACAGTCATCTTCATTTCGGGCATAGACAATCCCTTAAAGACAATACCACCTTTTTATTACAGTTATATTATGTTCAGAGTTTCCTACTGATTAGTTTCCTAAGCTGTTTTGATAACACAAAGTATCAAATTCTCTGCACAGACCTACATGTAATAGATAATGGATACAATTCTGCATACATTCAGCCTCCACTAGAGGGAGCTCTCTAACCCAATATTAATTGTTTTAACCAATAGAACCCATTGCAAGAAAGAATTTGGCACCTTCACCAATCTGAGTCCTTGCATCCTTTAGGGGACATTATTACGTTGATCCTGGCATCGTTCTCTACCCCCCAACAACACCTAAATAATCGGTGTTATTATGTAAAGCTATTACACCTTACTTAAAGGGAACCTACTTAAACTCTTTGTATCCTTTTATCCTTTGTTCCACTATTCTGATTTGTGCACAATTAGAATTTTCTACCGAGCTGCCACCTTTCTTGAATAATCGATATTATTATTTTCATCTCTATACTGTCAAATGGGTGGAGCCAGGCTGTCTGCCCCGCCCAGTACCATCCATCTGATAGTAAAAAGTATAATTAGCGTAGTTTTATGGTCATTTAAGAAACCTATATGAATATTAGGCAATTTGTTAAGAGTTTGTATGTTCTCTCTGTGTTTGCGTGGGTTTCTTCCGTATCCTCCGGTTTCCTCCCACACTCCAAAACATACTGGTGGGTTAATTAGATTGTGAGCCCCATGGGGACAGAGACTGATTTGGAAAGCTCTGTGCAGCACTGCCGTATCTGTGCACGCTATATAAATAAAGGAATTATTATAATTTTTTTTTTTCCGTCAGATGATTAGTCCTAGACCGGAGCTGACTGATGGCTCCACCCATCTGACAGTAGAGAAGCAAAACTTCCAACAGTGATTACTCGGGGATGGTTGGGGCTGGAGAGAAAATTCCAACTGCGCTGGAATCAGCACTGGGGCAACTATTAAAGGATGCTATGGGGCTCATTTACTTATCCGGTCCATTCACAATCCCGCGGCGCGTTGTCCGACGTTGATTTGGAGCTTGCTGGGATTCACTAAGGTCGTGCAACCGATATCAACTAGGTGTCGCTGCTGCGCCGAGGTCCGCCGGAGTTCACCATCCTCTTCCTGGTGCAGGTAATTGCGTGTCAAGCGACACATTTTTTTTTAAAAATACCGCGGTTTTTCCGAATCTGTCGGGTTTTCCGACGGCCACGGCCCCTGACTTCCGTCGCATGAAACCGGTGCTGATATGACACAATCCGATCGCGTGCGCCAAAAACCCGAACCGGCGCAAACCGGTCATTTTTGGGAAACCCGACGAAAATGAGTGATTCGGGCCCTTAGTAAATGATCCCCAATGAGTTGGAAATTTATGGGGGTGGTAGGAGGATCCCTTTAAGTAACCTCAATGGGGTACATTTACTGACCCGGTCCAGTTGCGATCCCGCAGTGCATTGTGCGACGATGATTCGGGTCTGCCGGGATTCACTAAGGTTGTGCGCCCGATTTCCACCAGGTGTAGCTGCTGCGCTGAAGTCCGCCGGAGTTCACCTTCTTCTTCCCGGTGCATGTGAGTGCTTGATCTTGCGACACAAATCGTTTTTTAAATTCAGCGTTTTTTCCAAATCCGTCGGCTGACGGCCACGATTTCTGACGCGTGAAAGCCAGCGCCGATGAGCCACAATCCGATCTCATGCGCCAAAATCCCAGGGCAATTCAGTGCAAATCGGAACTATTCGGGAAGCCCAACGAAAGTGCGGCGTTCGGACCCTTAGTAAATGAGCCCCAATAACTCCTTACTATATATCCCCCCATCAATTTGTAACTGATAGACTTTGCTAAATTCCTGTCCGCATTGATATTCCGCCGGCGTGATTTACAGATCCACAATATGAAGGGGAAGATGGTATCGCTTGACAAGTTATAAACGCGGCATAAATAATCCAATGTCTCTACACGCCGGGTATTGTTTGTACTATCGTCCCACACTAAAATGATGATTAGATTTTATCAGGAGCACAATATTAAAAGACACTGCGCCATATATATGTCTCCGGGCCGGGGTTACACGTATTTATCTGTAATATTTCAGGTCGCGCCTTTGTCTTTCTGCTTTTTATTACGTTTTTTGGGAAGACTTGATTTAATATATTTCATCCTATTAGACCGGGGATAGAAGTTTTTCTTTTTTTTTTTTTTTTTTGCACATCTTGTTTGCTTCAAAGATGACACAATGGGCAGAAGTTTGTGAATCTTATTTTTACTGTTGTTACACTTTTAAACTTTCCGAATCCGGATGAAACAAAGTTTATCTTGATACTTAACTTGTTACGCATAACTTGAGAACTTGTATTAAAAAAAATCGATCGTGATAAACCAGGGACATTACTCATAGATCCAGGTACCGGGACTGTGGTATTTTCTTATATTTGTGATCCATGGACTCCTCCCTTCTAAAATCAACTTTTAAAATTATGATAATGAGTCTAAAGGGCTCTGTGAGGCATTACCAAAGCTCCTACTTGCTGTAGCTTCACAGACTGTTAAATTGTGCCGGAGCACTTCCCCCTCCCTCTGCATTCTGTAAACACAGTGGGAAAGGGGAAGTGCACAGTGTAACAGTCTGTGAAGCCACATTATGGAGAGGCCTTTTTGCTCATTACCATAATTATAAAAGTTGAGTTCAGAAAGAAGAAGGCCATGGATAACAAATATAAGAAGTACAACTGTGCCCCAAGTGATTTAAGTTAGGGCTACTGTACGTGGTGAAAATAACATGTGTGGCCACATAAAAATCTTTGAAGGAACTGTATGTATGTAACAAAGTTTAACTTGACAACTTAGATAACTAACCGCAGCCGGATGTCCCATCACACGACACAAAAATTCTGGAAACGGTAGAATTACAGGGAGACTCTCCAAACGCTCTGACTGTGTGTCTATAGGAAAGTGAGTCCCACCCCCAGTGCACTTGCATTATGATAGGTGTTACATGTCTGATTGCAGGGGGTCCTGCATCATCAATGTTGTCTTGGAGTCTCATCAATGATGTCCTGCAGTCTCATCAATGGGATCCTGGAGTCTCATCAATGATGTCCTGCAGTCTCATCAATTATGTCCTGCAGTCTCATCAATTGGGACCTGGAGTCTCATCAATGTTGTCTTGGAGTCTCATCAATGATGTCCTGCAGTCTCATCAATGGGTCCTGGGGTCTCATCAATGGGGTCCTGCAGTCTCATCAATTATGTCCTGCAGTCTCATCAATTGGGACATGGAGTCTCATCAATGTTGTCTTGGAGTCTCATCAATGATGTCCTGCAGTCTCATCAATGGGTCCTGGGGTCTCATTAATGGGGTCCTGCAGTCTCATCAATGGGATCCTGGAGTCTCATCAATGGGGTCCTGCAGTCTCATCAATGATGTCCTGCAGTCTCATCAATGGGGTCCTGCAGTCTCATCAATGGGGTCCTGCAGTCTCATCAATGGGATCCTGGAGTCTCATCAATGGGGTCCTGCAGTCTCATCAATGATGTCCTGCAGTCTCATCAATTGGGTCCTGGAGTCTCATCAATGGGGTCCTGTAGTCTCATCAATGGGGTCCTGCAGTCTCATCAATTGGGTCCTGGAGTCTCATCAATGGGGTCCTGCAGTCTCATCAATTGGGTCCTGGAGTCTCATCAATGGGGTCCTGCAGTCTCATCAGTAGGGTCCATGATGACTTCAGCTGTTGCACTACGACCTTGGTGAAATACGTTCATCCTAGACACCTTTGCTTTCTATGGGACTTCCAGGAAGGTTTACAAGACAAACTGATCCCCAAAATCCCAAATAGTATAAGAGCTGATCCCTGGGAGTCTAATCTATGTGACCCCTACCTGCTCAGTCAGACATTTTCCCCCTATCCCAGGATACATAAGAAGATAAAGAAGACCTCAATCTTCTGTCGTTAGGGGATACATGTGAGGGGTCTGACAGCCAGGACCCAAGAATCTCATAGGAATCCATGGGGTGTAGGACAAGTTGTTCCTAAACACCATGGATTGATTTCATGTTAAACTGTATCTACACCTGTAACTGAAGTTGAACCTCATGACAAATTGTGTTTGTCCTCTACAATATTGACTTCTATGGGACCTCCAGTGCCTGAAGATATGAGCCGATCCTGGAAGTTGTGCTGCCACTTGTAGTATTGAAGCTTCCGCAATGGCTTGATGTGACCTGTGAGGTGGTGAAGGAGCCACCGGTTCTCTCCTGAGTTTACACTATGGGGATCCAGAACGCAGGTCCTGACCCACCCTAGGTGCATGCTATACGATGCATGCTATACGACAGTGTGTGACGTGTATGAGTGAATGGCAGTGTGTACAGGAGGTAACCAATTGTATCAAAGACACTGAGACAAATGAGCAGTAATTTCGGGACAAAGGTTCACTTTGCTAGAAAGTGTAGGGTCTGTAGGTCCCAAGTAGTGTAGAGTCTGGAAGTCCCATATAGTAGTGTAGGGTCTGGAAGTCACAGGTAGTGTAGGGTCTAGAAGCACCAGGTAGTGTAGGTTCTGGAAGTCCCAGGTAGTGTAGGGTCTGGAAGCACCAGGTAGTATAGAGTCTGGAAGCACCAGGTACTATAGAGTCTGGAAGTCCCAGGTAGTATAGAGTCTGGAAGTCCCAGGTAGTGTAGGGTCTGGAAGCACCAGGTAGTATAGAGTCTGGAAGTCCCAGGTAGTATAGAGTCTGGAACTCCCAGGTAGTGTAGGGTCTGGAAGCACCAGGTAGTATAGAGTCTGGAAGTCCCAGGTAGTGTAGGGTCTGGAAGCACCAGGTAGTGTAGGGTCTGAAAGCGCCAGGGAGTATAGGGCCTGGGAGTCCCAGGTAGTGTAGGGTTTGGAAGTCCCAGGTAGTGAAGGGTCTAAAAGTCCCAGGAAGTGTAGAGTCTGGAAGTCCCATGTATTGTGGGGTCTGGAAGTCCCAGGCAGTGTAGGGTCTGGAAGTCCCAGGCAGTGTAGGGTCTGGAACTCCCAGGTGGTGTAGGGTCTGGAAGTGCCAGGTGGTGTAGGGTCTGGAAGTGCCAGGCAGTGTAGTGTCTGGAAGTCCCATATAGTGTAGGGTCTGGAAGTCCCAGGTAGTGTAGGGTCTGGAAGCACCAGGTAGTATAGAATCTGGAAGTCCCAGCTAGTATAGAGTCTGGAAGTGCCAGGTAGTATAGAGTCTGGAACTCCCAGGTAGTGTAGGGTCTGGAAGCACCAGGTAGTGTAGGGTATGGAAGTCCCAGGCAGTGTAGGGTCTGGAAGTTCCAGGTAGTGTAGGGTCTGGAAGCACCAGGTAGTGTACGGTCTGGAAGTCCCAGGTAGTATAGAATCTGGAAGTCCCAGCTAGTATAGAGTCTGGAAGCGCTAGGTAGTATAGAGTCTGGAAGTCCCAGGTAGTGTAGGGTCTGGAAGCACCAGGTAGTGTAGGGTCTGGAAGCGCCAGGGAGTGTAGGGCCTGGGAGTCCCAGGCAGTGTAGGGTTTGGAAGTCCCAGGTAGTGTAGGGTCTGGGAGTCCCAGGTAATGTAGGGTCTAAAAGTCTCAGGGAGTGTAGAGTCTGGAAGTCCCATGTAGTGTAGAGTCTGGAAGTCCCAGGTATTGTGGAGTCTGGAAGTCCCAGGCAGTGTAGGGTCTAAAAGTCTCAGGGAGTGTAGAGTCTGGAAGTCCCATGTAGTGTAGAGTCTGGAAGTCCCAGGGAGCGTAGGGTCTGGAAGTCCCAGGTATTGTGGAGTCTGGAAGTCCCAGGCAGTGTAGGGTCTAAAAGTCTCGGGGAGTGTAGAGTCTGGAAGTCCCATGTAGTGTAGAGTCTGGAAGTCCCAGGGAGTGTAGGGTCTGGAAGTCCCAGGTATTGTGGAGTCTGGAAGTCCCAGGCAGTGTAGGGTCTAAAAGTCTCGGGGAGTGTAGAGTCTGGAAGTCCCATGTAGTGTAGAGTCTGGAAGTCCCAGGCAGTGTAGGGTCTAAAAGTCTCGGGGAGTGTAGAGTCTGGAAGTCCCAGGTATTGTGGAGTCTGGAAGTCCCAGGCAGTGTAGGGTCTGGAAGTCCCAGGGAGTGTAGGGTCTGGAAGTCCCAGGCAGTGTAGGGTCTGGAAGTCCCAGGCAGTGTATGGTCTGGAAGTTCCAGGTGGTGTAGGGTCTGGAAGTCCCATGTAGTGTAGAGTCTGGAAGTCCCAGGTATTGTGGAGTCTGGAAGTCCCAGGCAGTGTAGGGTCTGGAAGTCCCAGGGAGTGTAGGGTCTGGAAGTCCCAGGCAGTGTAGGGTCTGGAAGTCCCAGGCAGTGTATGGTCTGGAAGTTCCAGGTGGTGTAGGGTCTGGAAGTCCCAGGCAGTAGAGGGTCTGGAAGTCCCAGGTAGTGTAGGTTCTGTAAATCCCAGGTAGTGTATGATCTGAAAGTTCCAAGTACTGTAAGGTCTGGAAGTCCAAGGGAAGTATTGTCTGGATGTCCCAGGGAGTGTAGGGCAGTTTAAAGGGACTTTCTTTACCCTCATAGTCTCATCTGCCAGAACCCCTGCAATCAGACATGTATCTCCTCTCCTGTGGTTCACATTGGATATACAAGATCTGATACTTCTGATTATGGATCTATTGTGAGGGGTCCGACCACCAAGACCTCCAAGTTCTATGAAAACCAGTAGGGCACAAGACCCCATCTTATACAACATAGACGTCAAGTCCTACCCTGCTGCACCCCTGTCCCATGCCCCCAGCTGCTCTACAAGAATCCTCACTATTTTTGCCTTAGGAGAATCTCTAGTTTTTGTCATGTATTTTGTTCCTCCGGTTTCCCGGTGCACCGGAGCGGCTGGTTGATGAGAGATTGTAGCATGCGCCCCGGCGAGGTCTATAAACTCCTGTCCGCTGTGTTTACTCTTCTCCAGATCTCAGTTTACCACATCGGGAGAAAGTCGTGAAACAATCCCCGCAATATAACAATCCCCGCCACATCTCCCGGTGGCGTCCTCCGGCCCCGCAGACGCGTCACATACACTTCTTGTCACGCAGCAGAGTTTAATACATTTGCTTTTTGCCCCGGGCTGGTAACGTTTCCTTGTTTTGCTCGATGTTCACTCCCATTCTCTGAGCTCTCGAGTCTTCTCGTAATCAAAAGCACTGAAATCCTATAGAGCCGCAGGCAAGGTAGGCCCCCAGCCCCAAGAAGTGATTTGTTTCCTCCGTCTATTTTGATTAAGATCCCAGACACATTCATCATGTAATCCTCATATAGCTTCCATATCAAATGCTTTCTGCAATCAATACATCACTATATTGACCAGGCGGGGGATGGGGGGGGGGGTCAACAATACAGTACGAGGGTCACATGCAGCAAGACTGCGTCTATTTGATACCGGGGAGGGGGTGGGGTGCAACAAAACTAATATGTAGCATTAAGCTGCTGATATCTGCTTTATACATATATAGCAGTATTGGGTTTGTCACCGGCATGTGGTAAGTGCACCCTGGTGACCCGGAAGGTCCTTCTGCAGCCCTGGAGATATCTCCATTTCTCATTGTGGGGTGGAGGGAGCGGTGTAGTCCACGTGAATGGGCGGCAGGTCATCTGTCTGTAGCGGAGTACTGGGCTCACTGTAGGGAGCAGCAGTGTGTTCATTTGGGGGTACAATGGACCCCAGTTCACATGATCCTTGAGGAGACCCCACCTATCAGAAGTTTATCCCCTATGCCTTGTTGTCAATGAACAAACCCTTTAAGTTGTACTTCCTCTTCAAAGATGTGTCTCAGATACTTCATGTTATAAAAGTGTAAGATAAGGAAGACGCCAAATGGGTCCAATTATGAAAGCCCCCCCACACACACACACACACAATAATGTGACCAAAATACAATTACTTACATGGGGGCATTCCGGTGCTTAGTTGGAGCGTGAAACAGATTTAACATGCAAAGTCCGAAAGAATTGTGTTGCACGCACGGGCGCATTTTGCCGCGGCAGTGCAGGGGGCAGCTGATTCGTGAAGAATGTGCACCAGAAATCCTGAATCTGGCGCCCCTGCATACTACACAGGTAACTGCACATAGTACACCCTGCACATAGTACACACTGCACATAGTACACACTGCACATAGTACACAGTGCACATAGTACACACTGCACATAGTACACAGTGCACATAGTACACCCTGCACATAGTACACCCTGCACATAGTACACCCTGCATATAGTACACACTGCACATAGTACACACACTGCACATAATACACACTGCACATAATACACACTGCACATAATACACACTGCACATAGTACACAGTGCACATAGTACACCCTGCACATAGTACACCCTGCACATAGTTCACACTGCACATAGTACACACTGCACATAGTACATACCCTACACATAGTACACAGGACACTGCACATAGTACACACTGCACATAGTACACACACTGCACATAATACACACTGCACATAATACACACTGCACATAATACACACTGCACATAGTACACAGTGCACATAGTACACCCTGCACATAGTACACCCTGCACATAGTTCACACTGCACATAGTACACACTGCACATAGTACATACCCTACACATAGTACACAGGACACTGCACATAGTACACACTGCACATAGTACACACTGCACATAGTACACCCTGCACATAGTACACCCTGCACATAGTACACACTGCACATAGTACACACTGCACATAGTACACACTGCACATAATACACACATCACATAGTACACACTGCACATAGTACACACTGCACACAGTACACACTGCACATAATACACATATCACATAGTACACACTGCACATAGTACACACTGCACATAGTACACCCTGCACATAGTACACCCTGCATATAGTACACACTGCACATAGTACACACACTGCACATAATACACACTGCACATAATACACACTGCACATAATACACACTGCACATAGTACACAGTGCACATAGTACACCCTGCACATAGTACACCCTGCACATAGTTCACACTGCACATAGTACACACTGCACATAGTACATACCCTACACATAGTACACAGGACACTGCACATAGTACACACTGCACATAGTACACACTGCACATAGTACACCCAGCACATAGTACACCCTGCACATAGTACACCCTGCACATAGTACACACTGCACATAGTACACACTGCACATAGTACACACTGCACATAATACACACATCACATAGTACACACTGCACATAGTACACACTGCACACAGTACACACTGCACATAATACACATATCACATAGTACACACTGCACATAGTACACACTGCACATAGTACACCCTGCACATAGTACACACTGCACATAGTACATCCTGCACATAGTACACCCTGCACATAGTACACACTGCACATAGTACACACTGCACATAGCACACCCTGCACATAGTACACACCGCACATAGTACACACTGCACATAGTACACACTGCACATAGTACACACTGCACATAATACACACCGCACATAGTACACACCGCACATAGTACACCCTGCACATAGTACACACTGCACATAATACACACATCACATAGTACACATAGTACACACTGCACATAGTACACCCTGCACATAGTACACACTGCGCATAGTACACACTGCACATAATACACACTGCACATAGTACACACCGCACATAGTACACCCTGCACATAGTACACACTGCACATAATACACACATCACGTAGTACACACTGCACATAGTACACCCTGCACATAGTACACACCCTGCACATAGTACACACCGCACATAGTAGACACACTGAACATAGTACACACTGCACATAGTACACACTGCAAATAGTACACGCTGCACATAGTACACACTGCACATAGTACACCCCCTGCACATAGTACACACTGCACATAGTACACACCCTGCACATAGTACACACCGCACATAGTACACACCGCACATAGTAGACACACTGAACATAGTACACACTGCACATAGTACACACTGCAAATAGTACACGCTGTACATAGTACACACTGCACATAGTACACCCCCTGCACATAGTACACACTGCACATAGTACACACCCTGCACATAGTACACACTGCACATAGTACACACTGCACATAGTACACACCCTGCACATAGTACACACTGCACATAGTACACACTGCACATAGTACACACCGCACATAGTACACACTGCACATAGTACACCCTGCACATAGTACACACTGCACATAGTACACATAGTACACACTGCACATAGTACACCCTGCACATAGTACACACTGCACATAGTACACACTGCACATAATACACACTGCACATAGTACACACCGCACATAGTACACCCTGCACATAGTACACACTACACACAGTACACACTGCACATAGTACACACATCACATAGTACACACTGCACATAGTACACCCTGCACATAGTACACACCCTGCACATAGTACACACCGCACATAGTAGACACACTGAACATAGTACACACTGCACATAGTACACACTGCAAATAGTACACGCTGCATATAGTACACACTGCACATAGTACACACCCTGCACATAGTACACACCGCACATAGTAGACACACTGAACATAGTACACACTGCACATAGTACACACTGCAAATAGTACACGCTGTACATAGTACACACTGCACATAGTACACCCCCTGCACATAGTACACACTGCACATAGTACACACCCTGCACATAGTACACACCGCACATAGTACACACCGCACATAGTAGACACACTGAACATAGTACACACTGCACATAGTACACACTGCAAATAGTACACGCTGTACATAGTACACACTGCACATAGTACACACTGCACATAGTACACACCGCACATAGTACACACTGCACATAGTACACCCTGCACATAGTACACACTGCACATAGTACACATAGTACACACTGCACATAGTACACCCTGCACATAGTACACACTGCACATAGTACACACTGCACATAATACACACTGCACATAGTACACACCGCATATAGTACACCCTGCACATAGTACACACCCTGCACATAGTACACACCGCACATAGTACACCCCCTGCACATAGTACACACTGCACATAGTACACACCCTGCACATAGTACACACCGCACATAGTACACACCGCACATAGTAGACACACTAAACATAGTACACACTGCACATAGTACACACTGCAAATAGTACACGCTGTACATAGTACACACTGCACATAGTACCCCCCCTGCACATAGTACACACTGCACATAGTACACACCCTGCACATAGTACACACTGCACATAGTACACACTGCACATAGTACACACCCTGCACATAGTACACACTGCACATAGTACACACTGCACATAGTACACACTGCACATAGTACACACTGCACATAGTACACACTACACATAGTACACACCGCACATAGTACACACTGCACATAGTACACCCTGCACATAGTACACACTGCACATAGTACACATAGTACACACTGCACATAGTACACCCTGCACATAGTACACACTGCACATAGTACACACTGCACATAATACACACTGCACATAGTACACACCGCACATAGTACACCCTGCACATAGTACACACTGCACATAATACACACATCACAAAGTACACACTGCACATAGTACACCCTGCACATATTACACACCCTGCACATAGTACACACCGCACATAGTAGACACACTGAACATAGTACACACTGCACATAGTACACACTGCAAATAGTACACGCTGCACATAGTACACACTGCACATAGTACACCCCCTGCACATAGTACACACTGCACATAGTACACACCCTGCACATAGTACACACCGCACATAGTACACACCGCACATAGTAGACACACTGAACATAGTACACACTGCACATAGTACACACTGCAAATAGTACACGCTGTACATAGTACACACTGCACATAGTACACCCCCTGCACATAGTACACACTGCACATAGTACACACCCTGCACATAGTACACACTGCACATAGTACACACTGCACATAGTACACACTGCACATAGTACACACCCTGCACATAGTACACACTGCACATAGTACACACTGCACATAGTACAAACCACACATAGTACACACTGCACATAGTACACCCTGCACATAGTACACACTGCACATAGTACACCCTGCACATAGTACGTACTGCACATAGTACACACTGCACATAGTACACACCCCCTGCACATAGTACACACCCCCTGCTCATAGTACACACACTGCACATAGTACACACTGCAAATAGTACACGCTGCACATAGTACACCCCCTGCACATAGTACACACTGCACATAGTACACACTGCTCATAGTACATACACTGCACATACTACACACTGCATATAGTAGACGCTGCACATAGTACACACAGGGGCAAATTTACTTACCCGGTCCATTCGCGTTCCAGCGGCGGCTTCTCCGCTCTGGATTCGGGTCCGGCCGGGATTTAATAAGGTAGTTCTTCCGCCGTCCACCAGGTGGCGCTGCTGCGCTGAAAGTAAACTCATCGCGCCGGAATGCACCGAGCTGGACCAGGTGAAGGTAAGCGGTCCTTATGCGACACATTTCGGTTTTTAAATGCGGCGGTTTTTCCGAATACGTCGGGTTTTCGTTCGGCCACGCCCCCCGATTTCTGTCGCGCGCGTACCGGCCCCGATGCGCCACAATCCGATCGCGTGCGCCAAAAACCCGGGGCAATTCATGTACAAGCGGCGCAAATCGGAAATATTCGGGTAACACGTCGGGAAAACGCGAATCGGGCCCTTAATAAATGACCCCCACACTGCTCATATTACACACACTGCTCATATTACACACACTGCACATAGTACACACACTGCACTGTAAATATGCCCCAATGTGTTTCAAAATGGACCAAAAACGCTCTGTGTGATCTCACCCTAAAGAGTTCCTTTCTATGACTGCAATTTTATATTATGAGTTTGTAAACTCATATGCAAATCACCTGATGTGAGTCCAATCACACTAAAGTGAGTCAACATACTGTAGATTACATTTTCCTAGAACTTCCCCTCCTCTTTGTTTGTGATTGACAGGTCTCACTGCTAGGGCATGCTTCTACATGGAACATCGAGAAAGAGAGCTCTGTTACATCATTAATCAGTTCATACCATGTGACTAGAGAGGTGTAATCTAAGATCCCTTACCCAGTAACATTTGCCACATCTACCCCATGTATATATCTGATCACTTGAAATAACAGTAGCTTAAATGGACTTCTACTCCTCCCCATCCTCCATGGAGGCTGCTGTGATTTCATGTGATCAGATACATACATGTGGTAGATGTTGCAAATGTTACTGAGTACTGAATTCAGCACAGGGTAAGGTGTTGTCAGTCTCCATATTTAAGAGCATTTGGACTGAAAACCCACTTTGCAGTAACCAAATCTCTCAATAGCAGATAGAATCAAGGTAAAGGTAAAACTGACCTTTGGTGAGGAACATGTTCTGTGGACAGAGAAGGAGGGCTCCACAATTCATTTTAGTCATGAAAGTAAGTTTCATTTATTTGGGTCTATTATTAAGAGCTTCTGCTCGAAACGCGTCAGTCTGGACTGTTTATGCTGTTCTTATCTCTGAATATCCTGTGCCGGAGGATATTTTCCTTTCTTCCAAATTTATTTGGGTCTGATGGGAAACTATGGGGGTCATTTACTAAGGGCCCGAATCGCTATTTTTCGTCGGGTTTCCCAAATATTACCAATTTGCGCTGTCTTTTCCCTGAATTGCCTCGGGTTTTTGGCGCATGCGATCGGTTTGTGGCGCATGCGATCGGTTTGTGGCGCATCGGGCCCGGGTTGCATGCAATGGAAATCGGGGGGGGGGGGGGGGGGGGGACGTGGACGTCAGAAAACCCGACGGATTCGGAAAAACCGGCGTGTTTAAAAAAAAATGTGACGCTTGACACGCGCTTACCTGCACCCAGCATAGGAAGGTGTACTCCGGCGAGCTCCAGTGGACCTCGGCGCAGCAGCGACACCTTAGTGAATTGCCGAAAGACCCGAATCCTCGAGGGAGAACGCGCCGCTGGATCGCGACAGGACCGGGTAGGTAGATGTTCCCCATTGGGGCACATTTACTTACCCGTCCCATTGACGCCGCCAATCCGGAATGTCCAACAAGGAGTTGGAGCTGTCGCGATCCACTGAGATGTGTCCAATTTCCTGCAGGTGTCGCTTCCCCGCTGAAGTCCCCGGAGTTCACCTTCTTCTTCCTGGTGCATGTAAGTGCTGATCTTGCGACACAATTTGGTTTTTAAATTCCACGGTTTGTCCGAATCAGTCGGGTTTTCTGGCGTCCACGCCCCCCGTTTTGTGTCGCATGCAAGCCGGTGCCGATGCGCCACAATTCGAAATGCGTCCAATGGACCCTTAGTAGGTGTGCACCATTATGTTTGTTGACAAATCAGGGAAAGACTGAGCCCAAAGTGTGTAATGAAGTCAGTGAAAGGTGGTGGAAGAAGTGTCATGGTTTCGGGAATGTTTTCTAAAGGAGGAGTTGGATCTTTCATACAGCTACATGGCAGGTAAGTGAATGCAAGTGTGGATCAGAACTTAGTTCAACAACACACCGTTCCTTTCTTGTGTTCTTCAGTCAGACAGCAATTTTCATGGCCCCGGCTAAGTGGGTAAAGCAGTTTTGTTGTATGGAAGAAGACCTGAGGACATTACTAACCATTGCTCCTCTATGTGGTCAGGCTACACAACTATTGGATTCTTCTTGTGATTATATGGGCAGAGGCTAGCCCCAATCGGAATTTTCAACTCATTGATATCCATCAGTGGCAGGAGGTCCATAGGAATCCCACTTATTATCGAGAACCGAGAAGTTTCCAAGCTGGAGACTTTCATGAGCATCAAGAATCACACAACCTGCAGATTCATTTTCAATCAACCTTGTCCTTTCCATTGCCTTTAAGAACGGTCTTGAAAGTCATTACATTAATGGATAAAGACTAGAGATGAGCGAACATGCTCGTCCGAGCTTGATGCTCGGTCGAGCATTAGCGTACTAGAAACTGCTCGTTGCTCGGACGAATACTTCGCCCGCTCGAGAAAATGGCAGCTCCCGCCGTTTTGCTTTTTGGCGGCCAGAAACAGAGCCAATCACAAGCCAGGAGACTCTGCACTCCACCCAGCATGACGTGGTACCCTTACACGTCGATAGCAGTGGTTGGCTGGCCAGATCAGGTGACCCTGGGATAGACTAGCCGCTGGCCGCGCTGCTCGGATCATTCTGTGTCTGGATGCCGCTAGGGAGAGAGCTGCTGCTGGTCAGGGAAAGCGTTAGGCTGTTCTATTAGCTTACTGTTAGGCAGGAGTGATTCTCCAAGAACCCAACAGCCCTTCTTAGGGCTACAATAACGTTATACTTTTTTTTTTTTATTTGCAGCTAGTACCATATTGTGAGGAATTAGCAAGGGGACTTGCTACCGTTGTGTTTAGCTCTTAGTGGCACACATATCCATAGCAAAGACCGAAGTGGGAAAATTTAGTAGGGGTTGGATTTCAATTAGGCACAGTCTGCCATTTGTCCTTTTTTATTTTACGTTTATTTTGTTTAATAACTCAGTGTCATCTCATCTGGCATAGTAGTGTGCTTTCATACTTGGCTAGAAAATAGCCATAGGAGAATCCAAACGGCTTACTTACGCCTACAGTAGCGTTATATATATTTGATTTCTGGTTGATCTGCTGGTGGCTGTACTTGCTGCAGTGCATCTACTAGCCAATTGTGAGCAATTTGTAGTGAGACTTGCGACCGCTGTGTTTTGCGCTTAGTGACGCACATATCCATTGCAAAGACCGAAGTGGGAAAATTTATTAGGGGTTGGATTTCAATTAGGCACAGACTGCCATTTCCTTTTTTATTTTACATTTATTTTTTAAATAACTCAGTGTCATCTCATCTGGCATAGTAGTGTGCTTTCATACTTGGCTAGAAAATAGCCATAGCAATAGGATAGCATCGTTTGGTTTTAAAAACTCAAAAACACAAAAAAAAAGTTATAACTCTCATTTTAAAAATGTTTAACCCGAGGGCTAGGGGTAGAGGACGAGGGCGGGGACGTGGGCGTCCAACTACTGCAGGGGTCAGAGGCCGTGGTCTTGGCCGGGGTGAGACACCACCTGCTTATGAGGGAGCAGGGGAACGCTCCCTAGGTTCATGTCTGAAGTTACTGGGACTCGTGGTAGAGCACTGTTGAGGCCAGAACAGTGCGAACAGGTGATGTCGTGGATTGCCGACAATGCTTCGAGCAATTTGTCCACCAGTCAGTCTTCCACGCAGTCCACCCATGTCACCGAAATCGCCACTCCTCCAGCTCCTGCACCTCAGCCTCCTCCCCCCCAGTCTGCCCCCTCCCAGGAAAATTTGGCATTTGAACCGGCATACTCTGAGGAACTGTTTTCTGGACCCTTCCCACACTCACAAACCACTTGTCCGGTTGCTGCTGAGCAATTTTCCGATGCCCAGGTTTTCCACCAGTCACAGTCTGTGGGTGATGATGACCTTCTTGACGTAGTGGAAGAAGTGTGTAAAGAGGTGTCCGACGATGAGGAGACACGGTTGTCAGACAGTGGGGAAGTTGTTGTCAGGGCAGGAAGTCCGAGGGGGGAGCAGACTGAGGGATCGGAGGATGATGAGGTGACAGACCCAAGCTGGGTTGAGAGGCCGGGTGAACACAGTGCTTCTGAGACGGAGGAGAGTCCTCGACCTGAACAGGTTGGAAGAGGCAGTGGTGGGGCCAGACGGAGAGGCAGGGCCAGAGCAGGTGCATCAGCGCCAAATGTGTCACGTAGTGAAGCTCCCGTGGCGAGGGCTCTTGCGGCGAGGGCTAGATTTTCAGAAGTCTGGAGGTTCTTTAAGGAAACACCGGATGACCGACGGACTGTGGTGTGCAACATTTGCCAAACCAGGATCAGCAGGGGTTCCACCACTACTAGCTTAACTACCACCAGTATGCGCAGGCATATGAATGCTAAACACCCCACTCAGTGGCAACAAGCCCGTTCACCTCCGGCCGTGCACACCACTGCTCCTTCCCCTGTGTCAGCTGATAGTCAGCCCCCTGCCCAGGACCCTGCCACAAAAACCCCATCGTCGCCTCCACGATCCTCCACAGCATCCACCAGCGTTCAGCTCTCCATACCCCAGACGCTGGAGCGGAAACGCAAATATAGTGCAACCCACCCGCACGCCCAAGCCCTTAATGTCCACATCTCCAGATTGCTTAGCCTGGAGATGCTGCCCTATAGGCTAGTAAAGACCGAGGCCTTTCGCAACCTCATGGCGGCGGCCGCCCCTCGGTATTCGGTCCCCAGCCGCCACTACTTTTCCCGATGTGCCGTCCCAGCCCTGCACCAGCACGTGTCAGACAACATCATCCGTGCCCTGACCAACGCCGTTTCTGACAAGGTCCACCTGACCACGGACACGTGGACGAGTGCTGCCGGGCAGGGCCACTATATATCGCTGACGGCACATTGGGTTAACTTGGTGGAGGCTGGGACCGAGTCTGACCCTGCGGCTGGTCATATACTGCCGACGCCGAGGATTGTTGGGCCTACCTCGGTCCAGGTGTTTCAGGCCTACTATGCCTCCTCCTCCTCCCACCCCTCCTCCACCTCCTCCTCCGAACTACCATCCGTGGGCACGGCGCCATCAGTCGGTAGCTCTAGGCACAGCAGCAGTGCCGTCGCTAAGCGACAGCAGGCGGTGCTCAAACTGCTGAGCCTAGGCGATAAAAGGCACACCGCCCAAGAGCTATTACAGGGCATCACGGCGCAGACTGATCTGTGGCTGGCACCGCTGAACCTGAAGCCAGGCATGGTTGTGTGTGACAACGGCCGTAACCTGGTGGCGGCTCTGCAACTCGGCAGACTGACACATGTGCCATGCCTGGCCCATGTGTTAAATCTGATAGTTCAGCGTTTCCTCAAGACATACCCCAATCTGTCAGATTTGCTCACGAAGGTGCGCCGCATCTGTGCGCATTTCAGGAAGTCCAGCACAGATGCTGCCACTCTCAGGGCAGCGCAGCGCCGCCTCCAACTGCCCGCTCACCGACTGTTGTGCGACGTGCCCACGAGGTGGAATTCAACACTGACCATGTTATCCAGAGTTTACCAGCAGCGCCGAGCGATTGTAGACTGCCAGATGTCAACTTCCACCAGAACTGGTAGTCAGGTCAGTCAGCTTCCTCAAGTCTACAATGAGGAGTGGACGTGGATGTCTGATATCTGTCAGGTGCTGAGTAACTTTGAGGAGTCAACACAGATGGTCAGTGGCGATGCCGCCATCATCAGCCTCACCATCCCGCTGCTTGGCCTGTTGAAAAACTCTCTGATCAGCATGAAGTCGGAAGCTTTGCGCTCGTCACAAGAGACGGGGGAAGAAGATTCCCTTGTTGATAGCCAAAGCACCCTTAGGTCTGTTTCTCAGCGCATATCGGAGGAGGTGGAGGTGGAGGAGGATGAGGAGGAAGAGGAGGAGAATGTTGGCGAGACACAAGAGGGGACCATTGTTGAGTCCTTCACTGTTCAGCGTGTATGGGCAGAAGAAGAGGAGTTGGAGGAGTTGGAGGAGGAGGAAATGGACAGTCAGGCCAGTGAGGGGAGTGAATTCTTACGCGTTGGTACTCTGGCGCATATGGCAGATTTCATGCTAGGCTGCCTATCCCGTGACCCTCGCGTTCAAAGAATTTATTCCAGCACCGATTACTGGGTGTTCACTCTCCTGGACCCACGGTACAAGCAAAATCTTTCAACTCTCATCCCTGCAGAGGAAAGGAGTGTGAGAATGCATGAATACCAGCAGGCCCTTGTGCACAAGCTGAAACAGTATTTCCCTTCTGACAGCGCTAGCGGCAGAGTGCGTAGTTCTGCGGGACAAGTAGCGAGGGAGAGTAGGCGAGCAGGCAGCTTGTCCAGCACTGGCAAGGGTACGCTTTACAAGGCTTTTGCCAGCTTTATGTCACCCCAGCAAGACACTGTCACCTGTCCCCAGTCTCGGCAGAGTAGGGCTGATCTTTACAGAAAGATGGTGAGGGAGTACGTAGCTGACCATACCATCGTCCTAAATGATCACACAGCTCCCTACAACTACTGGGTTTCAAAGCTGGACATGTGGCACGAACTGGCGCTGTACGCCTTGGAGGTTCTTGCCTGCCCTGCCGCTAGCGTCTTGTCCGAGCGGGTTTTCAGTGCAGCTGGTGGCATCATCACCGATAAGCGTACACGCCTGTCGACTGACAGCGCTGACAGGCTGATGCTTATTAAGATGAATAAAGCCTGGATTTCTCATAATTTCCAATCTCCACCAGGTGAAGGAAGCTCAACCTGAATAATTGATCCACTCCTCCTCCTCATTTTCCTCCTTCTCCTCCTCTTTGTACAGTAAAGCAGAGGAAAATGGCTATTTTTTGACAGGGCCCACTGGCTCTAGCTATAGTACTTTATGCATTTAATTTTTCTGGAGGGCCACCGACCCGGTCCTCTGTTTTAAACAATTTTTGGGAGTGCCACATACAGGCACTCAATCTATTCCATTTTTCTGGAGGGCCACCTACCCGCTCCTCTGGTTTGAAAACTTTTTTGGACTGCCACATACAGGCACTCAATCTATTCCATTTTTCTGGAGGGCCACCTACCTGCTCCTCTGGTTTGAAAACTTTTTTGGACTGCCACATACAGGCACTCAATCTATTCCATTTTTCTGGAGGGCCACCTACCTGCTCCTCTGGTTTGAAAACTTTTTTGGACTGCCACATACAGGCACTCAATCTATTCCATTTTTCTGGAGGGCCACCTACCTGCTCCTCTGGTTTGAAAACTTTTTTGGACTGCCACATACAGGCACTCAATCTATTCCATTTTTCTGGAGGGCCACCTACCTGCTCCTCTGGTTTGAAAACTTTTTGGGACTGCCACATACAGGCACTATCCAAATTAAATTGTCTCCATAGCAGCCTCCACACGTTGTCTCCATTGCTACCTCCAAAAGTCGTCCATATAGCTGCCTCCATACATCGTCCCTTTATCAAACGAGGTGTGTCAGGCAGAAATTTGGGTTGTTTTCATGGATTCCACATCAAAGTTGTTAACTTTGTCGCCACCCTGCTGTGTTATCCACAAAATATACTGGCAAACTTTTACCATTTAGGGATATTATTTCAGCGCTTCTTGCGCATCTGTTTACATTCCCCTCACCCGCCATATCCCAAACTTATAAGAACGCTACTACACTTGATCTTATACAAAAGGTTCTTAGAAGTGCTGTTTGGGGAGTAGCCTAGAGACAGGGGCTTGGATTGGCGAAAGCTCGCCTGGCAGCGGAGCGCCAGCTCCATGCCAAGATCCAACTAACATAGTTGGCAGTGCAGCACCTTTAATCTACTACTAGTTCACTGCCTCCATACATGGTCCCCTTATCAAACGAGCTGTGTCAGGCAGAATTTTGGGTTGTTTTCATGGCTTCCATGTTAACTTTGTCGCCACCCTGCTGTGTAATCCACAAAATATACTGGCAAACTTTTATCATGTACCGATATTATTTAAGCGCTTCTTGCTCACCTCCTTTGGTTCCTCTCTGCCACCCATTGGTTTGAAGCCTGAGTCCATTTAGGGTATGTCGCCATGACACTCTCTAGCCTGCTGCCGCTGCCTCTGCATGCCGTCCCCTATAGTGTCAGGGTCAATTATTGGATGTTTTAGATGCTATCTAGCTTCATTCTGTCACTCTGTCATGGCCATGCTGTTGCCCATAATTTTGGCATAATGGTGCGATTAAGCAGCCTCAGAGGCATCCATGCATGCTGCCCCTGCTGTTTCCTGTCCATTTCCGTGGTGTTTCCATCCTTTTCTGAGGTTCCCAGGTGTTTGGCCAAGCTTCCCTGTGCAGAGCCTTGGTCCCCTTGAAAAATGCTCGAGTCTCCCATTGACTTCAATGGGGCTTGTTATTCGAGACGAGCACTCGAGCATCGGGAAAAGTTCGTCTCGAATAACGAGTAACCGAGCATTTTAGTGCTCGCTCATCTCTAATAAAGACTCTTCATAAGAGTCAACATCTCCCAACACTTCATACACCATGCAGCCATCGCTCCGCCTGACAGGTGAAGGACGGCGTCACAAGAATCCGGAGACACGTAACAAGGCGTAAAGGGGAAGGATGGCGCCCACTCACCCCTCATCGCTACTTATCTGTTGACTTGATTACACGTTTTTAGCGGCATTAATGGAACCAGCTGACAAGAGTTTTTGTTCCGCCAACTTGCTAGTGTCACATTCATGCTTGGTTGGATGACAATCCTACCGCAATCTTCTCCATGTAAGTGCTACTTCCGTTATGAGAGATGGTTTTAATGAGAATCCGTCACTGATCAGTCGACAAGCGGTGCAGAAAAAATAAAAAAAACTTGATACTAAATATTGCTCCAGTCGGCACCATTCAAATAACACTACCGTAAAAAGCTGACAGTAAATAATACTGCAACATACTGCTATTCCATTGTCAACAAAGATAATATCATCCCTGAAAATACTGCCATATAGTACAGTGACAAAACTGCTATAAATAACCCATCATACACAATGGGGCAGATTTACTTACCCGGTCCAGTCGCGATCCCGCGGTGCGTTGTCCAACGAGGATTCGGGTACGATGCGATTCACTAAGCTTGTGCGCCCGAGTTCCTGCATCCATCGCTTCTGCCCCGAGGTCCCCGGAGTTCACCTGCTTCTTCCCGGTGCATGTAAGTGCTGATCTTGCAACACATTTGGGCAGATTTACTTACCCGGTACATTCGTGATCCAGCGGCGCGTTCTCTGTGGAGGATTCGGGTTCTGCCGGATTCACTAAGGTAGTTCCCCCGATGTCCACTAAGTGTCACTGCAGCACTGAATTCCGTCAGAGTACGCTGAACTTCACCAAGCCAGGCCGGGTGCAGGTAAGTGCGTGTCCAGCGACACATTTTTTTTTTAAATACGGCGGTGTCTCCGAATTTGACTGGTTTTCCGACGGCCATTCCCCCCGATTTCCGTCGTGTGCATGCTGGCGCTGATGCGCCACAATCCGATCGCGTGTGCCAAAAACCTGGGGCAATTCAGGGAAAAATGGCGCAAATTGGTAAAATTCGGGTAAAACTACGTGAAAAAGCAATTCGGGCCCTTAGTAAATGACCCTTATTTTGTTTTTTAAATTCCGCGTTTTATTTGGAATCCGTCGGGTTGTCCGACAGCCAAGCCTCCCCAATTTCTGTTGCATGCAAACCGGCGACGATGCACCACAATCCAATCGTGTGCGCCAAAAACCCAGGGCAATTCGGCGCAAAACTGCGCAAAATGGAAATATTCAGGAAAACCCGATGGAATTGCGGTCCGTGGACCCTTAGTAAATGTGCCTCAATATCATTTCACTGTTGGCATCCAATTATCACTAGCTTCAGGGGCCTAATAATGCAACCACATAATGTCCATATAATACTGCTATTGCATCCCCACATAATGCTACCAAGCTCATACCAGCCCCGATAATAGTTCAGTGACATCATGTATCGCTCCATTATTCACTATACAATCATGAATCCCTTCAGAATTTTTTACAAAGAGCTGCCATACGGGGGTCATCACGTCTCCATTTCCACATATATATATTTGCCAAGATAACACCGTCATATACACTCACCGGCCACTTTATTAGGTACACCTGTCGTTAACACTTAATTTCTAATCAGCCAATCACATGGCGGCAGCTCAGTGCATTTAGGCATGTAGACATGGTCAAGACAATCTCCTGCAGTTCTCCCGAGCATCAGTATGGGGAAGAAAGGTGATTTGATGCCTTTGAACGTGGCATGGTTGTTGGTGCCAGAAGGGCTGGTCTGAGTATTTCAGAAACTGCTGATCTACTGGGATTTTCACGCACAACCATCTCTAGGGTTTACAGAGAATGGTCCGAAAAAGAAAAAACATCCAGTGAGCGGCAGTTCTGTGGGCGGAAATGCCTTGTTGATGCCAGAGGTCAGAGGAGAATGGGCAGACTGGTTCCAGCTGATAGAAAGGCAACAGTGAATCAAATCGCCACCCGTTACAACCAAGGTAGGCAGAAGAGCATCTCTGAACGCACAGTACGTCCAACTTTGAGGCAGATGGGCTACAGCAGCAGAAGACCACACCGGGTGCCACTCCTTTCAGCTAAGAACAGGAAACTGAGGCCACAATTTGCACAAGCTCATCGAAATTGGACAGTAGAAGATTGGAAAAACGTTGCCTGGTCTGATGAGTCTCGATTTCTGCTGCGACATTCGGATGGTAGGGTCAGAATTTGGCGTCAACAACATGAAAGCATGGATCCATCCTGCCTTGTATCAACGGTTCAGGCTGGTGGTGGTGGTGTCATGGATCCATCCTGCCTTGTATCAGCGGGTCAGGCTGGTGGTGGTGGTGTCATGGATCCATCCTGCCTTGTATCAGCGGCTCAGGCTGGTGGTGGTGGTGTCATGGATCCATCCTGCCTTGTATCAACGGTTCAGGCTGGTGGTGGTGGTGTCATGGATCCATCCTGCCTTGTATCAGCGGCTCAGGCTGGTGGTGGTGGTGTCATGGATCCATCCTGCCTTGTATCAACGGTTCAGGCTGGTGGTGGTGGTGTCATGGATCCATCCTGCCTTGTATCAGCGGGTCAGGCTGGTGGTGCTGGTGTCATGGATCCATCCTGCCTTGTATCAGCGGGTCAGGCTGGTGGTGGTGGTGTCATGGATCCATCCTGCCTTGTATCAGCGGGTCAGGCTGGTGGTGGTGGTGTCATGGATCCATCCTGCCTTGTATCAGCGGCTCAGGCTGGTGGTGGTGGTGTCATGGATCCATCCTGCCTTGTATCAGCGGGTCAGGCTGGTGGTGGTGGTGTCATGGATCCATCCTGCCTTGTATCACCGGGTCAGGCTGGTGGTGGTGGTGTCATGGATCCATCCTGCCTTGTATCACCGGGTCAGGCTGGTGGTGGTGGTGTCATGGATCCATCCTGCCTTGTATCAGCGGCTCAGGCTGGTGGTGGTGGTGTCATGGATCCATCCTGCCTTGTATCAGCAGGTCAGGCTGGTGGTGGTGGTGCCATGGATCCATCCTGCCTTGTATCAGCGGTTCAGGCTGGTAGTGGTGGTGTCATGGATCCATCCTGCCTTGTATCAGCGGGTCAGGCTGGTGGTGGTGGTGTCATGGATCCATCCTGCCCTGTATCAGCGGCTCAGGCTGGTGGTGGTGGTGTCATGGATCCATCCTGCCTTGTATCAGCGGGTCAGGCTGGTGGTGGTGGTGTCATGGATCCATCCTGCCTTGTATCAGCGGCTCAGGCTGGTGGTGGTGGTGTCATGGATCCATCCTGCCTTGTATCAGCGGGTCAGGCTGGTGGTGGTGGTGTCATGGATCCATCCTGCCTTGTATCAGCGGGTCAGGCTGGTGGTGGTGGTGTCATGGATCCATCCTGCCTTGTATCAGCGGCTCAGGCTGGTGGTGGTGGTGTCATGGATCCATCCTGCCTTGTATCAGCGGGTCAGGCTGGTGCTGGTGGTGTCATGGATCCATCCTGCCTTGTATCAGCGGCTCAGGCTGGTGGTGGTGGTGTCATGGATCCATCCTGCCTTGTATCAGCGGCTCAGGCTGGTGGTGCTGGTGGTGTCATGGATCCATCCTGCCTTGTATCAGCGGCTCAGGCTGGTGGTGGTGGTGTCATGGATCCATCCTGCCTTGTATCAGCGGCTCAGGCTGGTGGTGGTGGTGTCATGGATCCATCCTGCCTTGTATCAGCGGCTCAGGCTGCTGGTAGTGGTGTCATGGTGTCTTTGGGCCCCTTGGTACAACGCCACAGCCTACCTGAGTATTGTTGCTGACCATGTCCATCCCTTTATGAGCACAATGTACCCTGTAACATCTGATGGCTACTTTCAGCAGGATAATGCACCATGTCATAAAGCTGGAATCATCTCAGACTGGTTTCTTGAACATGACAATGAGGTCACTGGACTCAAATGGCCTCCACAGTCACCAGATCTCAATCCAATAGAGCATCTTTGGGATGTGGTGGAACGGGAGATTCGCATCATGGATGTGCAGCCGACAAATCTGCGGCAACTGTGTGATGCCATCATGTCACTATGGAGCAAAATCTCTGAGGAGCTTCCAGCACCTTGTTGTATCTATGCCACGAAGAATTGAGGCAGTTCTGAAGGCAAAAGGGGGTCCAACCCGTTACTAGCATGGTGTACCTAATAAAGTGGCCGGTGAGTGTAGGACACAGCTATAAGTTATGCATTTAGCCGGCAATATAGGATTCTAGTTTCTACCATTATTAAAATAGCCTTAATAATACTTCCATATAGTTTCCCAATAATGCTGCAATTTAATACCCACAAACAAATCTCACTGAAGATAATACCGCCATGTAGTGCAGGGACATAAGTGCCGTGTGCAGCCCCCCCTATGGTGCTCCATATTGAAGGTATCGATGCCTCTTCCTCCCCCCCGTTTTGTTGGGTTGATGGAATGAAGAGCTTGCTGCGGGATCCTGCGCTGATTGTCCCGATGTTAAATGCTTTGTATGTGATATTGGTTTGTAAAGTTGCCAACGTCTTCGCCTTCAGCCAAAATAACACAATTGGATGTTCTCCGCTGAGCCGTTCTGTAGCGTTTACCCAGCGCCTGCCAAAGCCGAGCAAATATTGGTCGTTGCCTTGACAAAGTAGACAAACACATGCGCGGCGGCGGATATTACCGGGCGCATTCCGGGCAGGATGGATGCAATACCTGCAATTTTATTGCCGACTGCTTCTACTCCCTTCCTACAGCTAAATACATACACAAGATGCCTTAATGTCAACCTAAAAGCAACAAAATTGTCCCTGTACCTGCTGCAGACTCCGGGAAAGGTTAGAAAATACTCAACGATTTCCTCAGATTTAATATCAGAATTCATAAAAATGTGGTAAGATTTACAGATGTGGTCTCTAAGATACCAGTATACGTCCCCAAACGTCTGCATTTAGTGTGTCCGCAGGGAGGGGGAGGGGGTCAGTGTGTCCGCAGGGGGAGGGGCAGTGTGGCTACTGGAGGGCGGTCCACGAATATCTATGTCTCTCCTCCTCCTCTATAGACCTATATGATATAGCATGTGCCTATGTCTATGTCTGTCCTCCTCCATAGACCTATATGATGCAGCATGTCCCTGTGTCTAGGTCTCTCCCCCTCCTCCATAGACCTATATGATGTAGCGTGTGTTTTTGTCTATTTCTCTCCTCCTCCTCCATAGACCTATATGATGTAGCACATACCTGTGTCTATATCTCTCCTATGTAGCATGTTCCTGTGTCTATGTCTCTCCTCCTCCATAGACCTATATGATGCAGCATGTGCCTGTGTCCATGTCTCTCCTCCTCCTCCATAGACCTATATGATGTAGCATGTGCCTGTTTCTATTTCTCTCCTCCTCCTTCATAGACCTACATGATGTAGCGTGTGTTTGTGTCTATTTCTCTCCTCCTCCTCCATAGACCTATATGATGCAGTATGTGCCTGTGTCTATATCTCTCCTCCTCCTCCATAGACCTATATGATGTAGCATGTTCCTGTGTCTATGTCTCTCCTCCTCCATAGACCTATATGATGCAGCATGTACCTGTGTCTATGTCTCTCCTCCTCCTCCATAGACCTATATGATGTAGCATGTTCCTGTGTCTATGTCTCTCCTCCTCCATAGACCTATATGATGCAGCTTGTGCCTATGTCTATGTCTCTCCTCCTCCATAGACCTATATGATGCAGCTTGTGCCTGTGTCTATGTCTCTCCTCCTCCATAGACCTATATGATGCAGCATGTGCCTGTGTCTATGTCTCTCCTCCTCCATAGACCTATATGATATAGCATGTGCCTATGTCTATGTCTCTCCTCCTCCATAGACCTATATGATGTAGCACATACCTGTGTCTATATCTCTCCTATGTAGCATGTTCCTGTGTCTATGTCTCTCCTCCTCCATAGACCTATATGATGCAGCATGTGCCTGTGTCCATGTCTCTCCTCCTCCTCCATAGACCTATATGATGTAGCACATACCTGTGTCTATATCTCTCCTATGTAGCATGTTCCTGTGTCTATGTCTCTCCTCCTCCATAGACCTATATGATGCAGCATGTTCCTGTGTCTATGTCTCTCCTCCTCCATAGACATATATGATGCATCTTGTGCCAGTATCTATGTCTCTTTTCCTCCTATGTGTATGTATCTCCTCCTCCTCCATAGGCCTATATGACACAGTATTGGGCAGATTTACTTACCCGGTCCATTCGCGATCCAGCGGCGCGTTCTCTGCACAGGATTCGGGTCCAGACGGGATTTATGAAGATAGTTCCTCCGCCGTCCACCAGGTGGCGCTGCTGGGCTGAAAATCATCTGAACGCGCCGGAATACACCGAGCTGGACCAGGTGAAGGTAAGTGCTTCCCAAGCGACACATTTTCGTTTTTTAAATGCGGCGTTTTTTCCGAATACGTCGGGTTTTTCGTTCCGCCACGCTCCCCGATTTCCTTTGCGCGCATACCGGTGCCAATGCGCCACAATCCGATCACGTGCGCCAAAATCGCGGCGCAAATCGGAAATATTCGGGTAACACGTCGGGAAAACGCGAATCGGGCCCTTAGTAAATGACCCCCATTGTGCTTGTGTCTATGTCTTTCCTCCTCTTCCATTGACCTACATGATGCACCATGTGCCCGTGTTTATGTCTCTCCTCCTCCTCCATAGACCTATATGAGGCAACATGTGCCTGTGTCTATGTCTCCCCTCCTCCTCCATAGACCTATATGACACAGTATGTGCCTGTGTCTATGTCTTTCCTATTCCTCCATAGACCTATATGACACAGTATGTGCTTGTGTCTATGTCTCTCCTCCTCCTCCATAGACCTATATGATGCAGCATGTGCCTGTGTCTATGTCTCTACTCCTCCATAGACCTATATGATGCAGCATGTGCCTGTGTCTATGTCTCCCCTCCTCCTCCATAGACCTATATGATAAAGCATGTGCCTATGTCTATGTCTCTCCTCCTCCTCCATAGACCTATATGATGCAGCATGTGCCTGTGTCTATGTCTCTCTTCCTCCTCCATAGACCTATATGATGCAGCATGTGCCTGTGTCTATGTCTTTCCTCCTCCATAGACCTGTATGCTGCAGCATGTGCCAGTGTTTATGTCTCTCCTCCTCCTCCATAGACCTGTATGCTGCAGCATGTGCCTGTGTCTATGTCTCTCCTCCTCCATAGACCTATATGATGCAGCTTGTGCCTGTGTCTATGTCTCTCCTCCTCCAAAGACCTATATGATATGGCATGTGCCTGTGTCTATGTCTCTCCTCCTCCTCCATAGACCTACATGATGCAGAATGTACCTGTGTCTATGTCTCCCCTCCTCCTCCATAGATCTATATGATGTAGCATGTGTCTGTGTCTATGTCTCTCCTCCTCCATAGACCTTTATGATGCAGCATGTGTCTGTGTCTATGTCTCTCCTCCTCCATAGACCTTTATGATGCGGCATGTGCCTGTGTCTATATCTCTCCTCCATAGACCTTTATGATTCAGCATGTGCCTGTGTCTATGTCTCCCCTCCTCCTCCATAGATCTATATGATGCAGCGTGTGCCTGTGTCTATGTCCCTCCTCCTCCTCCATAGACTTATATGATGCAGCATGTGCCTCTGTCTATGTCCCTCCTCCTCCTCCATAGACTTATATGATGCAGCGTGTGCCTGTGTCTATGTCCCTCCTCCTCCTCCATAGACCTATATGATGCAGCATGTGCCTCTGTCTATGTCCCTCCTCCTCCTCCATAGACTTATATGATGCAGCATGTGCCTGTGTCTATGTCTCTCCCCCTCCTATATGATGTAGCATGTGCCTGTGTTTATGTCTCTCCTCCTCCTCCACAGACTTATATGATATAGCATGCTCCTGTGTCTATGTTTCTCCTCCTTCAAAGACCTATATGATATGGCATGTGCCTGTGTCTATGTGTCTCCTCCTCTATAGACCTATATGTAGCATGTGCCTGTGTTTATGTCTCTCCTCCTCCTCCATAGACTTATATGATGCAGAATGTACCTGTGTCTATGTCTCTCCTCCTCTATAGACCTATATGTAGCATGTGCCTGTGTTTATGTCTCTCCTCCTCCTCCATAGACTTATATGATGCAGCATGTGCCTGTGTCCATGTCTCACCTCCTCCTCCATAGACCTACATGATGCAGCATGTGCCTGTGTCTATGTCTCTCCTCCTCCATAGACTTATATGATGTATCTTGTGCCTGTCTCTCCTTCTCTCACATGTTGGTGTGACGTTTCCCTGCCATATCTAATCTCACCCATATGTGGCCTCCCAGACATGGGGGCCATATCATCATTGGCTCCACCCCCTAATGTTAACTGTAGCTAAAAAATTGGATTTTTTTTCTATGTTTTGCAGTCAGTCAATTACCACCGGTAGCGCAGTAGTGGGTGACAGCCTCATTACTGAGTCCTGCCGCCCCCAGGCCTTCCCCCCACCCCTTGTGTCTCATTAGGACTTGTACAAAAGTTACAATCATCGGTTGTTTTGTAAATGTCATTTGTTGAAGCTTTGACTTGGAGAATCTGTTGTGCGGGAGTCCATGGGAAAAGCCTGTGAAGCTTTCTAAGAATAAGTGTGGTGCGCGGCAGATGGTGCGCGCCTTCACCTCCGCTCCCCCAGGAACAGCCTGTCTTTAGCTCTTAGTGTTTATTGCCATTTACTTCCCGTTCTTCTCCTTTGGGTAATGGCTTCTTTTAAAATTGAAATCTATAATATTTTATTTACTGCTTTCTATCAATTTTCGCTTGGTGCCTGTGCTTTTTGCTTGTTATGGATTTGTTTTGATTTTTGCGCTGTAGGTGGTAAGACCCAGAGGCCGGGGGGCTGAGATACATCTAGCGGACAGCGAGGGGCGCTACAATCAGTCACTGCGCATCTCTCTGATACTAATCACTGTCTGATGTGTTTTTTGATACTATGGTGTTTATATGTTGCCAATCTATTCCTTTTATAAATGTATGGTATAATAATAATAATAATAATAATAATAATAATAATAAAATAGTAATATTCTTTATATATATATAGCGCCATCATATTCCATAGCGCTGTACAGATCATGGGGAACATATAAAATAAGAGGGACTTACTAAGGGCCCGAATCGCTCTTTTTCGTCGGGTTTCCCGAAAATTACCGGTTTGCGCCGAATTGCCCCGGGGTTTTGGCGCACACGATCGGATTGTGGTGCATCGGCGCCGGCATGCATGCGATGGAAATCAGGGGGCTTGGCCATCGGAAAACCCGAAAGATTCGGAAAAAACACGGAATTAAAAAAAAAAAATGTGACGCTTGACACGCACTTACCTGCACCCAGGATTGGATGGTGAACTCCGGCGAACTCCAGTGAACTTCAGCGCAGCAGCGACACCTGGTGGACATCAGGCGCACTACCTTAGTGAATGCCGGCAGATGCCAGAGAACGTCAGAGAACGCACCGCTGGATCGCGACAGGACCGGGTAAGTAAATGATCCCCATAGTCATATGGAGCAATAGGAGTACAAGACTGTGAAAAATACACCAATATTCCAGGATGGTTTTTGGTTTTTAGTTATTTTTTTATTTTTGTAGTTTTTTTCTCCAAAAAACTAGACATGTGATACAAATGTATATATTACATACTGAAGATAGGATTGTAGCTTCTCCAATTGCACCCATTACACTGTTGTGCTCTAAACTGTGCATTGAACTTAAAGGGGTTTTCCTCCCACGAAGACAAGTTTCTTATATGGTCTCAGGGTAACAAAATATCACATTCTCTAATTCACTATCAATAAAAACGCAGCATCTCACAGATATAAGTCCAACCTGTCTCTATCAGTCCTGTTGTACACAATTTCAGTTGCCCCTAGACACGACCCTGTAACTTCTGACTTAGGGTCGGTGGCCGCCATCTTGAATTTCTGTGCAACATCCTGGAGCTGTCTCTGCCTGTAGCCCCACCCCCTGCACCGAGCTCAGAGACACTCACTGCAAGTAGATGGTGAGCAGAGAGAGAGGCTGCAAACTACAAGGTGATAAGTGATCTGGGGGAAGGGGGAGGCAGGCACATATCTGTGAGATGTAGCAGTGCTCACAGTGTAACAAGCTACAAGGAGATAAGTGATCCAGGGGAATGGGGAGGCAGGCACATATCTGTGAGATGTAGCAGAGGTCACAGTGTAACAAGCTACAAGGAGATGAGTGATCTGGGGAAAGGGGGAGGCAGGCACATGTCTGTGAGATGTAGCAGAGCTCACAGTGTAACAAGCTACAAGGAGATAAGTGATCCAGGGGAAGGGGGAGGCAGGCACATATCTGTGAGATGTAGCAGAGCACACAGTGTAACAAGCTACAAGGAGATAAATGACCCGGGGGAGGGGGAGGCGGGCACATGTCTGTGAGATGTAACAGAGCTCACAGTGTAACAAGTTACAAGGAGATAAGTGATCTGGGGGAAGGGGAAGGCAGGCACATATCTGTGAGATGTAACAGAGCTCGCAGTGTAACAAGCTACAAGGAGATGAGTGATCTGGGGGAAGGGGGAGGCAGGCACACATCTGTGATATGTAGCAGAGCTCACAGTGTAACAGTGTAATCAGCCTCTGTGTAATCTCAATCATCTCTCACCTGTCTCATCTCTTTCTATGTGTCAGTGTGTTAGTACAATGACAGAGGCCAGATGAAAGTGTATATACACCTTTACCCAGATAATGTAACCACATTGTCACCCCACAGAACTAGATGGGTCATAATGTGTCTGACTAGTGAGGCCCCGCCCACACCCTGGGATTTTACACTGAGCAGCATAGAGAGTAATAGGAGCTAATACAGCAATTACACTGAGTAACATTGTAAAGTTTATTGGGGATTGAAATGTGAGAATTTTCTTCCTGGGAAAACCCCTTTACAGTGTTATGTATTGGCCTCTTGTGATGTGTCATAATACACGGAATAATTAAAAATAATAATTTATGTATCTGTATGCTACCTTTACTATGCGCGCTCCTCACACTGTTGTGCACTAAGCTCTGTGCATTGAACTGCAGATAATGTTATGTAGCAGCCCTTGTAGAGCTGTTTAATCATTGCTTTATGTACAGTATGTTGTTAGTAGCAGCAGGACTGTGAAATATGGATTTACATCATGGATTGTAGCATTGTCAGCTGCACTGCGGGTGCATCCTCACACTGCTGTGCTCTAAGCTCTGTGCATTGAACTGCAGATAATGTTATGTAGCAGCCCTTGTAGAGCTGTTTAATCATTGCTTTATGTACAGTATGTTGTTAGTAGCAGCAGGACTGTGAAATATGGATTTACATCATGGATTGTAGCATTGTCAGCTGCACTGCGGGTGCATCCTCACACTGCTGTGCTCTAAGCTCTGTGCATTGAACTGCAGATAATGTTATGTAGCAGCCCTTGTAGAGCTGTTTAATCATTGCTTTATGTACAGTATGTTGTTAGTAGCAGCAGGACTGTGAAATATGGATTTACATCATGGATTGTAGCATTGTCAGCTGCACTGCGGGTGCATCCTCACACTGCTGTGCTCTAAGCTCTGTGCATTGAACTGCAGATAATGTTATGTAGCAGCCCTTGTAGAGCTGTTTAATCATTGCTTTATGTACAGTATGTTGTTAGTATCAGCAGGACTGTGAAATATGGATTTACATCATGGATTGTAGCATTGTCAGCTGCACTGCGGGTGCATCCTCACACTGCTGTGCTCTAAGCTCTGTGCATCGGACTGCAGATAGTGTTATGCATTGGACCATATAGAGCTGTTTAATTTTTGCTTTGTGTATGTTGTTAATAGAATTATGACTTTGAAATACTGATTTATAGCCCAGGATTCTCTGGTTGTAGCTTCTAGAGGTTTGTCCTCACACTGCTGTGCTCTTAGCTCTCTGCACTGAGCTCTTCCAGAGGTGTTTAAACCCTGGAACCCTGGTGATATCCCGATGCATTGCGTTATCCGATTCAAGTTTAGGATCTGTAAAGTTTTCCATCTGTACGTCTAGATTGAAGTCTTCCTTTTTAGCTTTGAGCGTAAAGATGAAACCACGTTTAACTTGACAGCTAACGCCATAGGCAAAGAGTAGCAGCAAACTTTAACTTGACCTTTGCCCGTTGATGTCAATGGGGAAGATTTACTTATCCGGTCCATTCGCGATCCAGCGGCGCGTTCTCTGCGGTGGATTCGGGTCCGGCCGAGATTCATTAAGGCAGTTCCTCCGACGTCCACCAGGTGGCGCTGCTGCGCTGAAAAGCATCGGAACGCACTCAAGTTCACCGGCCTATTCCTAGTGAAGGTAAGTGCACGCTCCGCAACACTTTTTTTGTTTTAAATGAGGCAGTTTTTCCGAATCCGTTGGGTTTTCGTTCGGCCACGCCCCCGATTTCCGTCGCGTGCATGCCAGCGTCGATGCGCCACAATTGATCGCGTGCGCCAAAATCCCCGGGGCAATTCAGGGGAAATCGGCGCAAATTGGAAATATTCGGGTAACATGTCGGGAAAATGCGAATCGGGCCCTTAGTAAATGACCCCCAATGGCTTTTGTTGTGTGATATCACAGTGCAGTGTCTTATCAAATTCAAGTTTAGGATTCCTAAATATATCGAGGCCGAGTCTAGATGGGATTCTTGTCTACAACTTAGGAAGTACAAATAAAACTAAGCTTAGCTTGACCACTAACGAATTGAGTGGAAAGTTACGGGAAACTTTAACTTTTTCCAATTGATATCAATAGTTTGTGTTGTGTGATATCACATAGATCAAAGCTCAGGATTCCTAAAAGAATGTCTGATTCTCTTCTACAGCTTCGGAGTTACGGATAAAGCAAAGTTTATCTTGACCACTAATGACTTATTGTTATGGGACAGTTACAGCAAATCGTAACTTGACTGATTTCCATGGGGGTCATTTACTAAGGGCCCGATTCGCGGTTTCCCGACGTGTTACCCGAATATTTCCGTTTTGCGCCGATTTTCCCTGTAATCCCCCGGGATTTTGGCGCACGCGATCGGATTGTGGTGCATCGGCGCTGGCATGCACGCAACGGAAATCGGGGGGGTGTGGCCGAACGAAAACCCGACGGATTCGGAAAAACCGCCGCATTTAAAAAAAAAAAAAATGTTGCGGGGCTCGCGCTTACCTTCACTAGGAATAGGTCGGTAAACTTGAGTGCGTTTCGGGGGAACTTCAGCGCAGCAGCGCCACCTGGTGGACGGCCGAGGAACTACCTTAATGAATCCCGGCCGGACCCGAATCCACCGCAGAGAACGCACCGCTGGATCGCGAATGGGCCGGGTAAGTAAATTTTGCCCCATTGGCTTTTGTTGCGTGATGTAAGTCTTGACTTCTACATCTGTTCTGTGCGGATCTTGGCTGACCTTGCTCCCCTGACACCAGCGTCGGCTCGTGAGTTCACCCTTGTGCCGAACGATATGAAATAACCATAAATGAGCGCTCATTATTTTCTTCCCCGTGTGGATTTATCTTCCGCTCCGCTCGAGAGGGGGCGCCGATAATCTCGTTAAATTAGTGCGACTGATCATCAACAACAAACTCATCATCTTCTCTATGGGAAATGCAGGTAATAGTTTATGCTGGCAATCATCTTTATGATCAGCGGCGCCTCTTCTCAGACATCCATCATCTTTAATGCAGTGCTGAATGATAAGCGGCCCCCATCCCGCTGCATCGCCCCCGCGCCATTCTCACCCACATCAGTCATTAGAAGTTTGCGGCACGGGGATAGTTTTCCGCATGACTGGGCACCAGGTACTTCATAGCGGAGAATCCAATCAAACCCTCTCCAGCGATGCTTTATTATCTGCATAGAGAACTGTCCGGGTGTACAGCGCAAATACTGAAGCGCTGCGGTAAAGAAAACCCCCCACTGCACCACTGGTTCCAGGAGGTGACCCTACAAAGATATGTATTACAGGGTTCAAAATACAATAGCTGTGAGCTCCCTCTAGTGGTGGCAGCTGGCACAGAGAATTTCATCTTGATGTGAAACTCGACTTGGGCTGAGAGATCTTTATGCATTACCTCGAGACTCGCAAGGGGAAGATTGTTTTTATCACTTTTTTATTCATTATTATCATTATTATTATTATTATTATTTCATTGTATAACGAATAAATACCTACTGTGAACCTTAAGGGTGGTGAACCGGTGTTCGTTCCCTTCTCTTCCGGCAGACTCTGGTAAAAACACATTTACTTACCCGTCCGCAGGAGATCCCGGAAGTGCATTGTCCAACGACAATGCCAGGTGCTGTGATTCAATAAGATAGTGTGCCCGATATCCTGCATGTGTCGCTTCCCCGCTCAGGTCCCCGGAGTTCACCTTCTTCTTCCTGGTGCATGTAAGTGCATTGTCCGTGTATAATGCGCTGTGCGGGGAGTCACTAAGATCCTGCGCCCGATATCCTGCATGTGTCGCTTCCCCGCTCAGGTCCCCGGAGTTCACCTTCTTCTTCCTGGTGCATGTAAGTGCATTGTCCGTGTATAATGCGCTGTGCGGGGAGTCACTAAGATCCTGCGCCCGATATCCTGCATGTGTCGCTTCCCCGCTCAGGTCCCCGGAGTTCACCTTCTTCTTCCTGGTGCATGTAAGTGCATTGTCCATGTATAATGCGCTGTGCGGGGAGTCACTAAGATTGTGCGCCCCGATATCCTGAATGTGTCGCTTCCCTGCTCAGGTCCCTGGAGTTCACCTTCTTCTTCCTGGTGCATGTAAGTGCATTGTCCGTGTATAATGCGCTGTGCAGGGAGTCACTAAGATCCTGTGCCTGATATCCTGCATGTGTCGCTTCCCCGCTCAGGTCCCTGGAGTTCACCTTCTTCTTCCCGGTGCATGTAAGTGCATTGTCCGTGTATAATGTGCTGTGCGGGGAGTCACTAAGATACTGCACGCGATATCCTGCATGTGTCGCTTCCCCGCTCAGGTCCCCGGAGTTCACCTTCTTCTTCCTGGTGCATTTAAGTGCATTGTCCGTGTATAATGCGCTGTGCGGGGAGTCACTAAGATCCTGAGCCCGATATCCTGCATGTGTCACTTCCCCGCTCAGGTCCCCGGAGTTCACCTTCTTCTTCCTAGTACATGTAAGTGCATTGTCCGTGTATAATGCGCTGTGCGGGGAGTCACTAAGATCATGCACCCGATATCCTGCATGTGTCGCTTCCCCGCTCAGGTCCCCGGAGTTCACCTTCTTCTTCCTGGTGCATGTAAGTGCATTGTCCGTGTATAATGCGCTGTACGGGAAGTCACTAAGATTGTGCGCCCGATATCCTGCATGTGTCGCTTCCCCGCTCAGGTCCCCGGAGTTCACCTTCTTCTTTCTGGTGCATGTAAGTGCATTGTCCGTGTATAACGTGCTGTGCGGGGAGTCACTAAGATTGTGCGCCCGAGATACTGCATGTGTCGCTTCCCCGCTCAGGTCCCTGGAGTTCACCTTCTTCTTCCCGGTGCATGTAAGTGCATTGTCCGTGTATAATGCGCTGTGCGGGGAGTCACTAAGATCCTGTGCCCAATATCCTGCATGTGTCACTTCCCCGCTCAGGTCCCCGGAGTTCACCTTCTTCCTGGTGCATGTAAGTGCATTGTCTGTGTATAATGCGCTGTGCGGGGAGTCACTAAGATCGTGTGCCCTGATACCTGCGTGTGTCGCTTCCCCGCTCAGGTCCCCGGAGTTCACCTTCTTCTTCCTGGTGCATGTAAGTACATTGTCCGTGTATAATGCGCTGTGCGGGGAGTCACTAAGATCGTGCACCCAATATCCTGCATGTGTCGCTTCCCCGCTCAGGTCCCCGGTGTTCACCTTCTTCTTCCTGGTGCATGTAAGTGCATTGTCCGTGTATAATGCGCTGTGCGGGGAGTCACTAAGATCGTGCCCCCGATATCCTGCATGTGTCACTTCCCCGCTCAGGTCCCTGGAGTTCACCTTCTTCTTCCCGGTGCATGTAAGTGCATTGTCCGTGTATAATGCGCTGTGCGGGGAGTCACTAAGATCCTGCGCCCGATATCCTGCATGTGTCGCTTCCCCGCTCAGGTCCCTGGAGTTCACCTTCTTCTTCCTGGTGCATGTAAGTGCATTGTCCGTGTATAATGCGCTGTGCGAGGAGTCACTAAGATCATGCACCCGATATCCTGCGTGTGTCGCTTCCCTGCTCAGGTCCCCGGAGTTCACCTTCTTCTTCCTGGTGCATGTAAGTGCATTGTCCGTGTATAATGTGCTGTGCAGGGAGTCACTAAGATCCTGCGCCCGATATCCTGCATGTGTCGCTTCCCCGCTCAGGTCCCTGGAGTTCACCTTCTTCTTCCTAGTGCATGTAAGTGCATTGTCTGTGTATAATGCGCTGTGCGGGGAGTCACTAAGATCCTGCGCCCGATATCCTGCATGTGTCCCTTCCCCGCTCAGGTCCCCGGAGTTCCCCTTCTTCTTTCTGGTGCATGTAAGTGCATTGTCCGTGTATAATGCGCTGTGCATGGAGTCACTAAGATCCTGCGCCCGATATCCTGCAAGTGTCGCTTCCCCGTTTAGGTCCCCGGAGTTCACTTTCTTCCCGGTGCATGTAAGTGCATTGTCCTGCTACACAATTTTTAAGTTAAATCCTGTGGTTTGTCTGAATCCGTTGGATCGTCCACCCTCACTCCCCCGATTTCTGTCCCCGAAAACATCGGAAAACCAAACGGAGATGTGGCCGCGGAACAGGGGGCTCATATTCTTCCTTTGGTATCGGGAGAAGCGACTCCATCCCTGTATATACCATCTTATGGGGCATCATTTGTATTTGACTCTCCTTCTGATGAGACCAAGTGTTGAAACGCGTCAGGACGGTGCGGTGATTTAATATTTAGGGGCAGTCGTTGGCACTGCCCTTCTAAGGGCAGGAGCTATGATTCGGAGCAATAGGATATGCTGAGTGGGGCAACGCACCACCCATCACTCCCTCTCCAGCTATGACCAGGTCGTCCTCTCCCAGCCTTGTATGTATCACTGACTGGAATGGTTGATACCAACACCTGGTAAGAAAGTTCCTACATACTTTGATGTTTTAGTGTTTATGTTCTCGTTTTGCTGGGTTAACCTTATATTGTTGAGACAGGAGTTTTTTTTATATTGTTTTTTTGATATTTTTTCTCCTTGTAATGAGAAGTTTGGTCACTGTAGAGTGGGCTTTCAGTCCAAATTCTCTCAAACATTGAGACAATGGAGCACATTTACTAAGGGTCCACGGACCGCATTTTAGTGGGGTTTACAGACGTTTTCGGTTTTGCGCCACATTTAAATGGGGTTTTTGGCGCACGCGATGGGATTTTGGTACAGTCTCGTCGACTTTCATGTGACACAAATCGGGGGGCTTGGCCGCCGGACAACCCGACTGATTCGGACTGATTTAGCATTCAAAATTGTGTCGCAAGCCAAGCACTTACATGCGCCAGGAAGAAGAAGGTGAACTCCGGTGGACCTGAGCGGGGAAGCGACACCTGCTGGATATTGGACGCATGATCTTAGTGAATCGCGACAGCTCCGAATCCTTGTCGGACAATGCACCTAGGGGATCGCGACGGGATGGGTAAATAAATATGCCCCAATGTCTGACAAGACAGAACTTTTACCCTGTGCTGAACTGGTGGAAATTCCAGCTGCAGTGATGAAACAATTCCCCATGGAGATTCTCCGCATTATTCTGTCCTCTCTTACATTTGTCTTTCGGGGGTGACCTGCCTTCTTGGGGGACTTGAATGAGTTTGTGACTTTGTGCAGATGCAGTATTCTAGAAATCACAGACTTGAAACAACCAACTTCTCTTGTTGTGGCTGATAGGAACAACCTGATGCCAGATGGTTTTGGATCGGCACAACATTCCTGCAAAGTCAGTTAAAACTGAAAAGTTTGGTGCCAGTTACAAACGTTTGTCAGATAATTAAGGAAATTAGCACCAGGTGCCGGATTAACACCAATAATTTGTTCTCTAATTTTGATCAGTGTCTTGTAGAACATATACAATTTAGGTATCCTGATGTTTTACTCATGTTTGGATATAATCCCATAGGACACACAATGACCCGGATATTTAAAAAATTGTGTGTTGGTCTCTATTGTGTCCTCCACAATTGATCTCAAAGTCACAATTGACCAGGGCATCAAAGGGGTTAACAGCAGTGTCGGACTGGGTTTTCTTAGGCCCACCAAAGAAAATCAAACTGGGGGCCCACTCTTCATTATCCCCCGTGAAATATCATCAGCCTTGAAAATTGTGTTGTTTTCTGAAGGCCCACCGGAGGATCCTCTGGTACTCTGGTGGGCCAGTCCGACACTGGTTAACAGTCTTGGCTGCTACCAGCAGTAGTTGTGGTTCTTAGGGGCGGGAGTGGCTTTAGTAGTAGATTTAGAGTCAGATTTGGGGGTAAGTGCCACATTTTTATTCACTTGCGGCTCATAAATTCTTTGCTTTGATTTGCGGATTCGATCCTTCCGGTCTATAAAACCCATCGGAGAAGGTCATAAATCTGTGACCCTTTGGTAAACATCCCATAGGGGGCGAGGCGGCACACAAATCCCAAGCTGATATATTGATTGTAAGTGATTACATTTGTAACTTAATATGCGGAACGTTCCATGAAATATTCATCTCGCGTTTGATTAATTGAAAAACAAATGTACGCGGCGGAAAAACAAAAAAGATCCATATTAATTAACATCTTAATAAAGAGGCGCATTAGAAAAATATGAGGATTCCAAATCAAAAACAGTAAATCCCCCGTCAGAGGAGATAATTAGAAAAATTACCGTCTCTCCGTCTGAGGAGAAGGAATCGCCGCCGACGTTACTGGGGACATTAGGGGTTTTGTGGTGACGAGGAGTAAACTGCCAGATACATCATTACACGAGGAAGAAGACGGCGCTCGCCCTGGCCCCGGCAGCTGCCGAGTTTGGGAATCTTTATTCTAAGCAGAAAGTTAGATACAAAGTCATAAAGGCCACAATTATAGAGAGAACTAATCAAAAGAGAAGAAGATGTTTATATCGGGGGCGAAGAGATGTCAGGACGAGCAACGAGACTCTACACTGACTTCATAGGAACTGAATAATTATCTTTATCCGGAATGATAGAAGTATTTATCTACAGATTTATGTATCTCCTATCTATCTATATCCTATCTATCTATATCCTATCTATCTATCTATCTATCTATCTATCTATCTATATCCTATCTATCTATCTATCTATCTATCTATCTATCTATCTCCTATCTATCTATCTCCTATCTATCTATCTATCTATCTCCTATCTATCTCATATCTATCTCATATCTATCTATCTATCTATCTATCTATCTATCTATCTATCTATCTATCTATCTCATATCTATCTATCTATCTATCTATCTCCTATCTATCTATCTATCTATCTATCTCCTATCTATCTCCTATCTATCTATCTATCTATATCCTATCTATCTATATCCTATCTATCTATCTATCTATCTATCTATCTATCTATCTCCTATCTATCTATCTATCTATCTATCTATCTATCTATCTATCTCCTATCTATCTCCTATCTATCTATCTATCTATCTATCTATCTCCTATCTATCTATATCCTATCTATCTATCTATCTATCTATCTATCTATCTATCTCCTATCTATCTATCTATCTATCTATCTCCTATCTATCTATCTATCTATCTCCTATCTATCTCCTATCTATCTCCTATCTATCTATCTATCTATCTATCTATCTATCTATCTATCTATCTATATCCTATCTATCTATATCCTATCTATCTATCTATATCCTATCTATCTATCTATCTATCTATCTATCTATCTATCTATCTATCTATCTATCTATCTATCTATCTATCTCCTATCTATCTATCTATCTATCTCCTATCTATCTCCTATCTATCTATCTATCTATCTATCTATCTATCTATCTATCTACAAAATCCTGGTGAGAGGTTGCAATGGGTGCTATCCTTGACCCTAACCAGTCAGAGTCCCATAGATATTCAATCAAAGAAAATGGCAGCACTCCAAAATAGTGAAAAAAACTTCGTGTTTATTCCACCTCCCGCAACGTTTCGGCTGTTGTTCAGCCTTTGTCAAGCGAGATGTGTCTAGTTACATACAGATATTTATAGTCGCAGTGCAATGACATCATGAACAATTGTAAACATTACATGTGTATACAAATTCGTGTTTTCATTTCATACAATAATATAAAAGACCAGTTGGTCAATATGTGCAGCAGTGAAATAACAATCCTAAGGTGGTACAATATCCAAATTTATAAATTGTGATATAGATCAGTGAATATAACTCACCCATGTGGAGCCTCCTTTACAAAAAAATCAAAACAACGCGTCAATCGCGTCTCAGCAGCGCTACTGCACATGCTCGTGACCCGTAGTAGGGAGCAGATCCGATGTGCGCATGTCACGCATGCGCAGAACTGTTAGACCAACTACGGACGCCATCTTGGAAGAGGGTATCTCCGCTTAGTACAAGATTACAAGGTAATGTATTGCTATTGATTAGCGGCGCAGGCGCGGCCTCATACTAGAGTCTGTAAGCGCCATATTAAAGAAGGGAAAAAGGTCTGCATAGAATAGTACGGTATAAGAAAATTCTGTCTATAATGACGGTACCCTTTGATAAAAACCAAAAGACAAAAGGGTATGTAATTTAAAATTACATCTCATCACATTGGGAGAATATTATAAAATGGGCAGGATACCAAAGGGTATGCGTTCAAATGTTAGACCCAATTTATTTGCCATGAATACCACATTAAAGGTGATACATTCACCCACAATGGTACCCAATACAGAATTAATTTTTTTCTTGACTGCAACAGTACCTTTGTTATTTATCTGCTGACAGGCCCGTGTGACTTAAAATACGTTGGAGAGACAACGTTAGACTTTAAAACGAGATTCACACAACATAGGTACACTGTGAGAAAGAAAAGGAATGACTTACCTGTCAGCAGACACTTTCACGAGGCTGGACATAAAGAAAGTGACCTTAAATTTAGGATTATTGACCATATTCCCCCGCTTAGACGAGGAGTAGAGATGAGCGAACATGCTCGTCCGAGCTTGATGCTCGGTCGAGCATTAGGGTACTCGAGACGGCTCGTTGCTCGGACGAGTATTTCCCCTGCTCGAGATCGAGCATTTAATTAAAAAAAACACAGTGAAGAACAATGAAGAATAGAATAAAAACAGTGAACACAGGATCATTTAAGATAAAAACACAGTGCAGAACACAGTGCAGAATAGATTACAGATGTTCGGCACATCTGCTTACTTGTCGGGAGATACGCGCGGAACGGCGCGAACAAAATAGCATGTGAAGAACAATATATATGTGTGAAGAACACATTGCAGATGTATTTAAACATCTGCAATGTGTTCTTCACACACATATATATTGTTCTTCACATGCTATTTTGTTCGCGCCGTTCCGCGCGTATCTCCCGACAAGTAAGCAGATGTGCCGAACATCTGTAATCTATTCTGCACTGTGTTCTGCACTGTGTTTTTATCTTAAATGATCCTGTGTTCACTGTGTTCACTGTGGTCACTGTTTTTATTCTATTCTTCACTGTTCTTTACATCTGCTAACTTGTCGGGAGATAATATACGCGCGGAACAGTGAAGAATAGATTGCAGATGTTTGCAAATTATCAGAAGACATTATTTTTCAATTAAATAACACATTTTATTCCTGAACCATGGTCCCTTTGAAAAATGCTCGGGTCTCCCATTGACTTCAATGGGGCTCGTTACTCGAAACGAGCACTCGAGCATCTGGAAATGTTCGGCTCGAGTAACGAGCACCCGAGCATTTTAGTGCTCGCTCATCTCTAACGAGGAGGCAATAGGGAAACGCTTTTGCGCAAGAAAGAACTTCGATGGATACAGACGTTGGGTACTTTACAACCCAATGGCCTGAACATCGAGTACAATCTGGGAAGTATCTTGTAATTATATGTTTATTAACGGTGGTCCAATAGAAAGTGTCAGTTGTTCTTCTCTGCATAACTTTACTGCATTCCGACCTATAGTGTGATGCTGGTAAGGAGTTAACACTCCTGTGGCAAGCTATATATCAACATTTTTTCGATATGTATTTGTTTGATTTATTTTTTTACTCTCTTTGTTCTCTTGCTTCTTAGAATGAAAATGAACAGACAGCCTTTATCGGCCAGGATCAAGATCCCCTCAAGTCTCGTGCACAATTTGATTTCATTTTTTTATACTGTGCTACATGCCAATTCTCTGACATCTTTTTACTTTTTGTCCACATGTGCTATACAGGACCTCGTATGATAGCCCAGTCATCGGATCCGAGGTGGTTTGCACAGCGATGCCACATCTCCGTAGGGACCGGGAGGACACCGAGTAAGGAAGGCGACAGTCTTACCGATTGCGCCATCTCAAGGCCCGTGAGTCCGTGCAGGGGTACCAGGGCGGTGATCTAACTACCCAGGTCCACCCACATGCACCGGGATCCAGGAGAGGCAGTATGCTGTTTACCTCGGTTTCCATGGGAACCACGGCTCCCTTTGCTTCACTAATTTGACACATGGGCACCGGACTTGGTCCTAAGCACTACTTACCCTCTTCCAAGATGGCCGCCGATGCACAGAGGTCTAGCGCACATGCGCCAATTCTTGTATCGTTCGGGCATGTTTACAGCACACAGTGTTCTTCCGCCCACTCTGGGGAATTAAGTCCAGAACACTCCCTCTTTCTGGTAGTGGGAGACAAACTCCGCGCCCTCACTCAGCTGGAGATACAATCAATGAGGAATTTATGAATGAACGTGCCGAGATGGGGAGGATCCGGTAGCCGATTGGTTGTCATTCACTTAGGTGTAAGATTTCACAATGAATTATCTCACTCTTCACTATGTATTTTCACTGTTTAACTGTGATATCGATCTTATGTTAACACTAGTATATATCATATGATGTAACACTTGTATTATTATGTATGCACACACGGTCCATGTGGACCAATGAAATGCATAGCAGGCCTTTATATGTTTGATTGCTGGCCTCCTTTCACCATGCTTGAAAAAGGCTCGTAAGGAGCTGAAACGTCGCTCATGGAATAAAGACACCCCACTTTTTTTGAAACTACCTTTTGGAGTGCTGCCTCTTCCTAAACCTTATATTGCAGTCCCCCTGCCTGGGGACTTACGGACTTGCACCCACCGGAGTTGCTGTGCTGCTCTAAACTTTCCTTTTTCTATCTATCTATCTATCTCATATCTATCTATCTATATATCTATCTATCTATCTATCTCCTATCTATCTATCTATCTCCTATCTATCTATCTATCTATCTATCTATCTATCTATCTATCTATCTATCTATCTATCTCCTATCTATCTATCTATCTATCTATCTCCTATCTATCTATCTATCTATCTATCTCCTATCTATCTATCTATCTATCTATCTCCTATCTATCTATCTATCTATCTATCTTCTATCTATCTATCTATCTATCTATCTATCTATCTATCTATCTATCTCCTATCTATCTATCGATCTATCTATCTCCTATCTATCTATCTATCTATCTATCTATCTATCTATCTATCTATCTCCTATCTATTTATCTATCTCCTATCTATCTATCCATCTCATATCTATCTATCCATCTCATATCTATCTATCTATCTATCTATCTATCTCATATCTATCTATCTATCTATCTATCTCATATCTATCTATCCATCTCATATCTATCTATCCATCTCATATCTATCTATCCATCTCATATCTATCTATCTATCTATCTCCTATCTATCTATCTATCTATCTATCTCATATCTATCTCATATCTATCTCATATGTATCTCCTATCTATCTATCTATCTATCTATCTATCTATCTATCTCCTATCTATTTATCTATCTCCTATCTATCTATCTATCTATCTATCTATCTATCTCCTATCTATCTATCTATCTATCTATCTATCTATCTATCTATCTCCTATCTATCTATCTATCTATCTATCTATCTATCTCCTATCTATCTATCTATCTATCTATCTATCTCCTATCTATCTATCTATCTATCTATCTATCTATCTATCTATCTATCTCCTATCTATCTATCTATCTATCTCCTATCTATCTATCTATCTATCTATCTTCTATCTATCTATCTATCTATCTATCTATCTATCTATCTCCTATCTATTTATCTATCTCCTATCTATCTATCTATCTCCTATCTATCTATCTATCTATCTATCTCCTATCTATCTATCTATCTATCTATCTCCTATCTATCTATCTATCTATCTATCTATCTATCTATCTTCTATCTATCTATCATCTATCTATCTATCTATCTATCTATCTATCTATCTATCTATCTATCTATCTCCTATCTATCTATCTATCTATCTATCTATCTCCTATCTATCTCCTATCTATCTATCTATCTATCTATCTATCTATCTATCTATCTATCTATCTAATTATCTATCTAGTTAGATGACTCTTATCCTCCCTTTTCCCACACATCTTCAGATTCTCCTCTCAATCCTGTTGCTTCTTGAGAACTTAATCAATAAGTATTGACCAACTAGTAATTGACTGAAATATACTTCACATTGGCAGCAGCGCGGCATTGATCGTGTTAAAATCTAGTGATCCCTTTATCTATTAAGTGTGAATGGTGTCATAGCTTGTAGATGGTATCGGTCCCTCTATGTTCCTTTTTATCTTTTATCTCACCAACACAAATTCATTTAAAAATACCATTTGGTTGATTGTCGTAAAAAAAAGAACCAGTCTGTCAATTTTTGACTACTTTCCGTGCCATAAAACCCATCTGACGATCCCAGCCATGGATTTCACAGTAGACTGATCAGGAGCCACTTGTGTCGCCGCTGCCAGTTCTCTCCGTTTCAATAAATAAAGAGAAATATCGAGAATATCGGAGAATTTTTGTGTGTGTTTTTATTTAAACAAATGGCTGTTCCCTAGAACGTTCTGCCAGCGCAACAATGAGGCCGCCAGAGGTGAAATCTCAATCCACCACCAGAGATGCAATATGTCCTGTATTTGTCACGGATTGTAGCTTTGATACAAAGTTTAGGCGGAATGTTCTGGAAAACACTCTAGATGGGAGCAGAAGAACCTCACCCATCCCGCTGTGCCAGATACTTCTACAGGCTCCGTCCATTAGATACATCTGTCGGCCCGACAATTCTATGCCAGGTTCCGGCATAACCTCTTCCAGGACCTAACTACCGACTCCTAGGACCTAACCCTCCCTTCCCCCACAATCGGTAGAGCTGGTCCTTTCATCACCCCTCGAATAATTAGGACTTCTAGGATGAGCCATTTTTTCAACATTGTGCCGCCATATTGGTCCTGGTTCTTGGTCCCCCTTGCAATGTCATTGGTGTTCAAAAAGTCATACAGTAACCAAATTCTTGTCAATGAAAACGTTTGCTCATCCCACAAAAAACGACACCCTACACAGCTCTGTACACGGAAGTTTAAAAAAGTTACGGATGTCCGAAACTGGCAATTTTTTTCCTTAATGTTTTTTTTTAAAGTAATTCAAAACACAACTATACAATATAAATTCATTATAAGGGATGTGTCGTCTGAACCAGACAGTAAAATCTATTTAAAAAAAACAAGTTCCTAATTAGATTTTATTGTCAACTTCACTGCATTTAGAGTTGTTTGCAGGCTCCAGCACAGGATCTTAAATGGCCCAGTTAGAAAATACAAATTTTTTTTTTGCAGAAGTATAGCTCTCAGATGTCTCTGTATACGGTAGAATAAACAAAGCGATGGCTTTAGGGAAGTGAGGAGCAAAAAACGCAAATGCTGTGTCTGTGGAATTAAATGGTTAAAGGGAACTAATCCAGAATAATTAAACAAATCTTTTAAAATTGCTAAGTTACAGGAGTACAACTATCCCTATATTGTTCCTCCCCATGCCTGAAAAGTTCCACGGTCTGTTTGTATATTTGACTCTCCATCTATGCACATTCATGTTCTTCCAGCTTATCTGCGCCCCTTTAGTACTGAGTGATAAGTAAACTCTGCTGCATCACTCATCCCTCCTTCTCTTCAGCAAGTCACACAGCCAGCGTTTAGGAGAGGGGAGGATGATCTGGAGGCGGAGCTGAGCAAGAAGGACAAGAAAATAATGGACTAACATTCAGTGGAAAGATGATGATTGGACTCACATGGGGTCTTTTGCATAGATGGTGAGTCGACTTTATGAACGGATTTCGGAAGTTTACTGGCATGAAGAGCAACAATATAGGGATAGTTATACTGATCTATAATAGAAGTTTTCTGTAAGTTTAGGGTTAGTTTGTATGATAGATTCCCTTTACATTTTCCACACTATTTATTTTCTCTTTCTCTGTGCAACCTGATATCAATCCCATGATACGTCAACATAATAGGCAGCTAGAGTCAGTACCATCTTTGCCTGCTGGGAGGACAGTGTAATTAGAAAGACCCGCCCACAATTAGCTTGTTCTGTAAACCGTCCTGGAAGTCACAGAGCAATTAATGGTGTGCAGTAAAAAATGGGAGATATATGTTGTCCCATATTCTAAGGGACATCTGTGATGATTTACAGGTTGAGCCAATCCTGTGTGTTCTATAGGGCAGCTTAAGGAGTCCAAATTTCTTCCATTCTCAGTAGGGGGTATATTGTATGGGTGCAAATTCTGCAGATAGAGGTTTATGTTTTTATGTTTTAGGTTTATGTTTTTTATGTTTAGGTTTTTCGAAATAGATAGATTTATGTGCATATTCACAAATATTTAATAGTTTGGGGTCTGAGGTCCCACCCCCCTACCCACCCGTGATCCTCAGGTGACTTCTTCAGCCACCTCTTCTTTGTGACTGTGATGTCACTATACAAGTCCCACTTGGAAAGTCACTTCTTTTGTCTATTTTTATGTTGCCATAGCAATAAAGTAATACAATGTGATACAATATAAAAAGAATGTGATACAATGTAACAGAATTAATCTCCTCCCCCACAGAGAATTTTTAGCTTTTTATGTAGATTTTATCCGTAGCCTGTGAAAGGTGAGTATTGTCTCCGAGTCTTCTGGACGTCTTATTGTACGTTTCTTAAGACATTGCCAGCAGGTTCCATTGCTTTGCCTTCGATAGCACCGAGGAGCGTTTCCCCCCCTTCTCCCAATCTTCCATTGTTTAAACTTCCGGAACAATATATTTTTTTTTCTCCGTCGTTCTGACATTACAATTAGCGACTGTGCATTTATTTTCCAACATTGCTCGGCGCAGCAGATGTCGGCTTTTCACATCCGACTGCGGATTCATTGACTTTAATGAAGTATTTGAACTTTTATTAATGTTTCCCGGGTGTTATGAACCTCATTGTCTCGCCGTATCGGGGGAATTTGTCTGAATGGAAAACGCTACAAGGATTGACACAAAACAACAGCAAGAAAAACACTCGGAACAAAGAGGGATCGGTAATTGTACAAGTGGAGCGAAATGAGAAAATAGATATTATGACATAAATAAATAACAACTCAAGGCTATAACATTAGAAGAATGTAAAAAGGGGGGCGGAATTCCAAAATATCTGCAGTAGAAGTGTAAAGCAGCGTTCCGGGGAAAATGTTACATTGTAACAAGCGAAGAAGCTTTCATTTTGGATTTTTTTAATACATTTACTCCCCCCTGCTAGACCCCGCACCAGACATACATTGGGGCAGATTTACTTACCCTGTCCATTCGCGATCCAGCGGCAGGTTCTCAGATGCTGATTCGGGTTCTGCCAAGATTCACTAAGGTCATGCGCCCGATGTCCACCAGGTGTCGCTGCTGCGCCGAGGTCCACTGGAGTTCACCTTCTATTACTTGGTGCAGGTAAGTGAGCATCAAGCAACACTTTTTTTTAAAAAAAATTCAGCGTTTTTTCCGAATCCGTCGGGTTCTCCGACAGCCACGCCCCCAATTTCCATTGCATGCAACCCGGTGCGCCGAAATTGCGCCGAAATCCGATCGTGGGCGCCAAAATCCCGGCGGAATTCGGCACAAATTGGAAATCGACGGGATACCCGACAGAATCGCACAATTCGGACCCTTGGAAATGACCCCCATTGTGTATGGAATCTTTCTTTAAAGAAGAATTTCATACTTTTTAATTTTTTACACAATTGGGCAAATTTATTAAGGGCCATGGGCCAGTTTTCCGTTGGACTTTGGACCTCCTTTTAGGTGAAAACTGCCGGCACAGGTATTTAGGAAGTGTCCGCACATTTGTGTCGCACACAATCATTTTGTGACGCGGTTGCACTAAATTTCTGTACTGAAGGGGGCGCTCCGGTGCTCAGTCGGACCGGGCGCTACATTTATCATGCAAAGTGCCGACAGAAGTGTGTCACACACTCCATTTTAAAGGTGCACAACATGAACAACATGTTTGTTACAGTCCAGGCAGTTACAACCTCCAGGGGGTCCTATTCTGGAGATGTTGACCCCCTTGCAAAATCAGATTCAAACTAATTCAGGGGTCACTATAAGATCACATGACCCAACTGAAGAGAAAAAAGAATTGTAATATAGGAGGAAATAGCTAACATATTAGATAAATAGTATATGGTTATACATATACTGGGGGGTCGTATAGATCAGATAAGGGGGGGGGCATTACATTGTGTCCAGTAAAAATCGATGGCAGAAAAACCTTTAATTCCTGGGTCCGTATTACAGATTCTCATCTATTTTATCCAGTTAATTTTTATTAATAACATTGATACATTGTATAAACAGAAGATAAACAGCAACAGAAACAAAAAAACAAGCAAAATAATCTGCTGTATCTTTGGGGCTTACACTAAGGATACTCTGTATATCCCCGACACGTGTTTCCTAGCCGTCGCGGTCAGTCCTGCTCTGTATGCGTTTAGTATGTTCTCCCTTTGGCTAATTAGCGCCTTCTCATGTGTCTCTTCCTATTTTTATTGCTCGGAGGTTTCCTCCGATCCTCAGTCCTCACCTTTTCTCTTTGTACGTACATTTGTTCTCGGAGACCTCATTATATGACTTGCCTACAGCTAAAACTTCTGTGTGTGACAGTACAAGCCGCCATGGCTAAAGTCGCACGTTCTTAGAGGGGGGAAAAAAAATTTGACTTCGCCTACATTGTCATCTTAAAATAAGTAGGGCATTTTATCGGTGCCAGCACCGGATCTGTCAGGCTGTAGCTGTGCCACCATGTGAAGGTGCCGTGTAATGATGCCCGCTCAGGAGTTTAGCAGATTATGTGCCCTGACACTGGTTGTCAATCCAAAGACATAGGAGACTGGAGAATTTTTTGGGATATTTTTGCCTCTCTCTGCCGTCTATTACCGTTGTATTCAGAATCTAATTTTCCATTCCATAGCAGGGCACCAAATACACTTAATACAGATCTATTTTCAACCCTTTTCCTCTTGTCTTGATACTCTAGGATGAGCAGCTTTAGAGAAGAATATATGATTTTGGGATATACTTTTAGGAGTTATCCTTTTACATTGGATATGTGATCCCCTGGTGGTTGAGATGTGAATTGCTTTGGGTAAAGTTTTTGTAACATGTATACAAAATGGATCATGTGAACTTGGTATAACTTGGACTTGCCCATCAGAGTGCCAGTGAAAGCACACCTGATGGCTCCGCCACCATGCCGTGCTGACTCCGTCCCTAGTTGAACTGTCTCCACCCCTTTTTACCTGTCTGAGACTTCAACTCTGTGCCCAATGGAGTTAAGACTTGATGTATCTGTAGCTACTAGTCATGCATCCATCCTCCTTTCCTTGGCCACCAAAACCTTTGGATGGATACGCCATATGTCTGTTGGTGTCCCTTCTGCTTCATTGTCTTCTTAGGGCACAAACCAACCCCTTAAAAGGGCCTTTACAGCCATTGGTAAAATGTTCTCCGACCAACCCACACTTCCCACTGCCCCTCCTAGTGCCTTGTACAATTGTCTGTATTCCATTGTTTTCGCCCTGGCTCTGTATCTGATTCTGCTCCACAATGTTGGAATCTGCTTCTTGGAGTGACCAAAACTGACTTGACCCTGATCTGCATCTTCTGATCTAACATTGGCCCGTACCTTGGTTTTTGTCCGATTGCTGGTTGTCCCAACCAAAGACTGTCTTTGACTGCTGTCTTCCCAGCCCTGATGTCCTCTGACTCATCCAAGCCAGATGTCACCTACATGAAGACTACTCTGAGAGATTTTGTTCCAGTGTCCTCATCACAACAACGTCAAGATCTTGGTACAGGGAAAAACTCACAGGGATACTGAGATTATCCCTTTGGGATTGACCTTAAGTCAACAGGTTCACTTGATGTTTTTCTAATATGTGTGTCCTCCATTAGTTTTTTATCTCATGGAAGAACCATAACAACGTTGGCACTGATTAGCCTGGTTATCTTTATGTTTGAAGTGTACATATGATTCCCATGATTAAGTGTCCATTTTGAGACATTTTGCCTTAATCCAAAATGTATCAATGAGATAAATGTATCAAACTAATAAATGAACTCTTTGGGGGATATTTATCATACGCTGGCGCTCGTGCGCCAGCGTATGATCGCCCGCCGCTGCAAATTCGCAGCCCAATACATCAAGAGTCTTCTGCCTCTTCATGTATCGGGCTGCCAGCAGCGCAGCATTTATCCTACACCAGGCAGGGCCTGGCGTAGAAAAGTACGCATCCGGCGACTTTTCACGTATGAAAAGTCGCCGGCAGCAGCGAGTGCGCAGGCTCGGGGACAGTAGCGCCCCGCACCGGCCCACTCCCGTCCGGCCGGACCCCCCGCTCGGCCGGCCACGCCCCCCCCTTCACGCCCCTTCACGCCCCACTGGCGTGAAGGTGCCGGATTGGGGAAAATAATCGCAAAAGCTAGCAATAAGCCAGCATTTGCGATTATTTCAGGGCCTCTGCGCCACTGGCGGTGCGCAGAGGTCCTGATAAATATGCCCCTTTGTCTTCAGACAGGACCTAGTTCTTTGTCTTCTTTTGACATGTCCACTATGAATCTCTTCTTTCACTCTTCATTGGGTAGAAGGAAGCCAAGAAATTCTGGACCTTGGGAGGTAGTTGTGTCCAAGCTACATGAGTCCAAATAAGAATCTAGTTCTGGCTCATATTCATCTCTGATTGCAGAGAGTGCAGGGGATGTAATCCATAAATTCAACCAACCATCTCTCAATCAATACATTTACCCAGTCAATCATCCTTTCCAACACCCGGCCTTTCATCTATTCAACCAATCAATCATCAATTCATCTACCCATTGGAATGAAGTAGACAAGCTGTTTCCTTGAGTGGATTTGATCTGGGACTTCTTGCCTTGTGATGTCTTGTTATTTGTCTCTAAATCATGGCCAAGAGACTTTTCGACTTTGGTATAAGATATGACAAGATATGCTTCTTCTTGCAGTATGAAAGGGACAGTCAGAGGAGTGGTCAAATGACAATTCAAAGTCAGGCAAGGTTTCTTATTACAATTGGTTGGAGCGGTAGTCAAACCAGGAGACTCAATAACACATGAACACCTCTGTAGAAACCAGAGAACCTTTTGCTCAAGCAACTTCTGTAGGAGATTGCGTGGTACTAAAATGTTACTGACAAGGACCAAAAAACAGTGGGCGAAGCATCGCGAGAAGGTGCAGTACACACTTATCTATCCATTTATCCATCCTCCTTCATTCCCATCCATCTCAAAAATAACATGGAAGCCCCAATAGTGGTGTCAACCACCTACAGCCCACCAGTTGTACTCACCTTTTCTCTTGTTAATGGTTGACCTCAGGAGTTCAGGTGTAGCGAAGCTTAACTTGTCTTATAATTCTACGTTAACGACACTCTGCTACAATGACTTCTTTTACTAAAGTCATGTAACAGATTGTTACATCTGTGTTACTATGTAACCTAGATGAATCGTTGCTATGTCCCCCATCACCCACTTCTTAACTCTCCTTCAATGTTGACATCGTCTTCTGCCACAAAGTAGAACAAATATTTGAGACTTGTTTTCATAAGGATTAACAAATGTCCGATATTAAGGAGACCTGCCCTTGCCCGAATCTTAAAGAGCTTTGGCTCCCAACATCACAAATGACGTCTCTCTTGTTCTACTCAAACAATAAGTGCAAGAGCTAAATCCTTGGGAAAACAAATATTTTACCGTGTTTGGAAAAATTCCAGACTTTTTTGAAAGGAAATCACTGACAGGTTCCCAGCCATTAAGATGACCGGTCAGGAAAGCTGCCATCTGTGACAATACTTTATGGTAATGGTTTGGCTCTTGGAGCAGATACCGCCAGAAGACGTTGTTGTCAGCAAAACTAAAAAAAAAAATCAGGTAAATTAAATTTCCACAGCAAATGCGTCAGGTATATTCTTCATTCGCACTTGATACTCTGAACCCGATTCCATTACTTGTAGTTTGTCCGGTATCCGGGTGTCAAGGAGTCATTTATTGAGACAGTGTTTTGTATTAGGTATTACCTCATTATCGGGTCCAAGCAGCCAACATTTTACTCTACGAGCAGATGGGATTCATTAAAGCGTCATTTATTCTTCTGACCAGTAATAGACCTTCAGGTTAAGAGCCGCTAATCATTAAAAGCCCCGACGTCTCAGCAAATAAACAACCTCCATGTCTGTCCGCATCTCCACCAGGTGCGATGAGGTCTTATTTTCTATATTTGTGGATTATTTTATGTAGTAGAGTTTAAATGGTATTTGTTATACATCCTATGCTTTATCTGGAGTCTTTTGTAAGGATGAGCAGACTCGAACCACAGTGTTCCGACCTCTACCAAACATTGTGTGCCCTGGACCTGGACCTCAACCAGAAGTTGGGGATCTGTGTTTGGGTTCCCTCTTTCCTGTAACAGCTGCGATTGGTGTTAGCGGTCGGTTCAGATTAGAACCCGAACCCCACTAAGTCTGCTCATCCCTAGTCTTCTGTGTTTCAACTTACGACCAGTCCATCCAGTCCTTGGGAGTTCCAAAAAGTTCATCAAGACTGAGCACAAAAATACTCTTTTCTCATGATCAGTGCAGGTCTAAGTGCGGGACTGTGAATTTACTATTCATATTATTTATTACAATAACCTTAAAAGACAAAGATTTCATTGTTACTATTACTTTTTGCACATTTTGTAACTAGGGCTGACAAGACCGGTTCAGTGTTGGCTCATCCCAAATTGTAACACCCAGAATCGGTGCCGGCACCATTGGCAGATGTTACCCTTTAAATGCTTTTTCTGTGGATCATCACTCTCTTTGAAGTCATCAGGGAGACATGATCCCTAAGGATGTGGTGCACATGCATTTAAAAAGTTAACACCAGAAGCAGATGTTGCTGGTGGAGGAGTGAGCCCAAACAGCGAGCTCAAACACAAACTTTTGGCTAAAGTCTGGGTTCATTGTTCAGTATGGACCCACACATTGCAGTTTGGGTCTGCCCATCACTACTTTACTTCAACTTCAACTTTACTTTAACTTTAACTTCAAAGATATAATTTTACATTTTTCGGCTATTTTGCTGCTGTTGGTTACGAGGGTCTTTACCATTGTCTAGTCCTGTGGAGGATGCAGGTGTAGCAGGTGTTGCGGTGCCGTTCCACATCTGCTCCCTGTGCCTGTGACGCGCTGGCTTTGTGTTATCGGCTGGCTCCATTATATGGACCACAGTTGGCCAGGGCCAAGAACGTCAGAGGAAATGTGTTTCATTGATTGATATGGATCATTGCGTCAGTTCGCTCAATGACAAAGCAGTGAAGCACAATACAGGAGAGATGTCATTAGATGCCAAAGAGACTTTTGGCAAATGTGGGAGAAGCTGTAAGTGAGGCATTGAATGTGGGAGAGTCATGAAATAATCATTATATGTACTTTGGAGACATCACTATGGATAGAAGATGAAGCCCTCACCTAGCTCCTTTACCTTATAGCTGTCACAATCCATCTGGCTGAATTTTTTTAATAATTACAATTTTTTTTAGAAATTAAAGGGAACCTGTCATCAGAAATTGGCCTAATTAACGACTAGCAGTATGTTTTCAAGCAGCTGAGCAGCTTCCAGATGATGTTTCTTTCATGGCCTGATGTGGTGGCATCATCAAGAAAATCAACTTTAAAGTGTGATGTAATGAAGTCAAGGAGGTGGAGAGTTTAACACTGAAGTCAAGCTTAAAATGCTAAACTCTCCGCCTCCCTGACTTTATACATCTCACTTCAAGGTTGATTTTCTTGACGATATCACCAAGCTGGGTCATGAAGGAAACATGATCTAGAAGCTGTTCAACTGCTTGACAACATACTGGAAGAGGTTTATTAGGTCGATTTCTGATGACAGGTTTCCTTTAATAGTAAATTGCAGAAAATCAAGAAGCAGAAGTTCAATTTCCCAGATAAAGAATTACATGGATCCATCTCTGTAAACTTGACCTACAGAACCTGGCTTCTCCAGCCCCAAACCTGACTAAATCGCAAAACTTCATGGGGCACATTTACTAAGGGTCCGTCGGACGCATTTCCATCGGGTTTCCCAAATTTTTACATTTTGTGCTGAATTGCCCCGGGTTTTTGGCACAAAAACACAGTCGGATTGTGGTGCATCGGCGCCGGCATGCATGCGACACAAATCGGGGGGCGTGGTCGTTGGACAACCCGACTGATTCGGACAAACCGCGGAATTTAAAAATCAAGTTGTGTCGCAAGATCAGCACTTACATGCATCGGGAAGAAGAAGGTGAACTCTGGCGGACCCGGAATCGCTTCGACAAATGCAGGAAATTGGACGCACGATTCCGGATCGGCGACGTCAACGGGGCGGGTAAGTAAATGTGCCCCATAATGTCCACAAGATATAAGATATAGGATTACTTCAAAAGAGCAGTGGTTCCTCGTTGACTGCAATGGTTCCTTGATCTGTCAAGCAAAGGTGGTGCCAGAGATTGGACCATCCACCAACTCCTATTAATCTTAACTCGTGTCTATTTCTGGCCTGCAGTATACTAATGAAGCTTCATACTGTCAGCTGGGGACGTTACTATCATAAAAGTCAATGTAGGACTGCATACATTATGGCTCAAAACACGGATAAACTCACATATGTGGTCTTTGGCCCCCACCATGGCTTCAGGGCCCATTAGCGACATTTACCTCTGCACTCCCTGAATCACTCCCTGAAGCATTTTGCTATACTGGTTCCAATGTCTTGAGGGTAGACCAATCACAGTTTGATACCCAAATACCAGATTTTGTATCTCTACATGTATTATATCAATGCATCAATACAACATCCAACATGGTGTGATACCTTATTTACAGTGTGATTTACCATACTATAAGATAAACCCTTTATTTAGTCCTGCAAAATAAGGAAAACTATACTTGACACCAATTAAAACTTCCCTGTTGATCACACACAAGAACAACACACACACACAGCTCTGTCACATCCATTCACATACTCACAGATCTGCTACATCCATTCACTCACATACAGCTCTGCTACATCCATTCACACACTCACAGATCTGCTGCATGCATTCACTCACATACAGCTCTGCTACATCTATACACTCACACACAGCCCTGCTACATCAATACACTCACACACAGCCCTGCTACATCTATACTCTCACACACAGCTTTGCTACATCCAGTCACTCACACACAGCTCTCCAACAATCATTCAATTATACACAGCCCTGCTACATTCAACCGCTGACACACAGCTCTACTACATTCACTCACACACTCAGGACTTCTACATCCATTCACTCTCTGTCACACACACACAGCTCTGCCTCAAACCAAGTCCTAGCGACAACTTCCTGGTATGAAAGAGTTTAAGGACCTTGCAGTGATACAGGAAACATGTGATCGGTCACATGCTTCTGACATCACTCTAGGTCCTGCAGTTATTCTCATGTCTGGATGGTCTGAAGAGCTGTGCCCTGCTTTCTTAGAGATCAGGTGAAGCCCTTTGTCAGCGCTTCACCCGATCTCCAGGACAGGGATCAGTAGGGTCCGGCAGAGCTGGATCCTCGTGACCTTTGGACTATAAGAAGCACCGACATTTTAGTAAGTATTTTTCTTGCTAAAAATTCCATCTTATAGTCTGAAAAATATGGTAAATCCGATCCAAAGTGACTTATATGAGAGGACGGATCTGACTGTATCTCTGAGATGTAACTAAACTTTCCCCGGCCACTGTAGTTAATTACTGTTGACAATGTCCATATCTGAGAGCGATAATGGAGAGATGCTCCAGAGAGACAACATTAGCGCTCGTCTATTCCGCGGGAGCAGATCCCTGGGGTTTCAAAAGTCTCATCAGTTTTCCAAGACTTTACTCTTCAAATATCATGTTCATCATTATTTCTCTGCTTGTGACATGCCAGAAGCTTCGAAATAAAAAAAACTTCTTGAGTCCTCGCACGGAGAGATGACAGCGAGATCTGACTGTCAAATCCATTCAACTTCAGTGGCTGCAAATTCCACGGAGCAGCGACATCAGTGCGGACCCTCGCAGAGCCACTGGCTGCAGAGCCGCATCACGTTTCAAGCTTCTCAAGGGCGAAGCCTTCATCTAATGAATCGTTTAGGGGGCCAGTTCTTACGAAAATGGAGAAGTGGAAAAAGAAGTGTTTTCATCATGTCCTCATGGGACTGAAGTAGTCATTACCCAAGTACACGGATTGCTCATGTTTTGCTTAAAGGGCTACTCCAGTTTTATCAAGCAAAAGTTATTTTGTTGGGTAGTAAAAAGTTATACATTTTCTAATATACTGAAGATGTAACACAAAGTTTTACAAGTCCTCCGAGATTAATAAATAAATTAGGGACGGGCTGGGTTGGCTTTTTAAAAATAATAAACATGTACTCACCTCCTCCGGCACTGCTGATGTCCCGTCTGATCCGTGTCCCCTGTTTGTTTAAAGGGGCACAGAAGCTGCACACAGGGACTTTCCGGCCGGACAGAAGCTCCTATCCGCCTACAATGCTGAGAGATAAGGACTGATGGGGGTGGTTGGCCACCTAGCCAGCCGGAAGCTCCATGTGCACAGCCCTTGTGCCCCTGTAAGCAAACAGGGGCACAGATCAGACAGACCATGATGCAGGACATATGCATTACCGGAGGAGGTGAATACACGTTTATTATTTTGCCCTTAAGTTAGATGGCGGAATTAGACATGACATCTGTTTGTCAAATGTTTTGTCAATATTTTGAATTATTTCACATTTCCCGGCTCCCTGCCAGCAGCATGTGGTGAGTCCTGGGGTGTTGGGGCTCTTTGGCAACTGTCTCAGTCACCTCTCTTCGGGACTCATAAAGCTCATGGTGTGGAGGAGAAGGAGAATGCATGAGGAGACAGAGACGTAGACACACACACACTGCAGGTTCCCCTCCCTGAGACTCAGCACACATTTCTAACAGCGAGCCAGATAATGTGACATAATGAAGTACTGAAATAATTCTAAATTCTTATAAAAGCATCTGAATATAACAATCATGGTGACATGTTCACGTTATGTGTCAAAGTAACTCCTTCACACACCAAAATGTACTGTCACATTGTGGTGCTACGGGGCAGAGGAAGCATGGAAATAATTTTTTTAACCACCCCCCTCCCAGCCACTAATGGGTTTTTTATGCTCTCGGACACTCCCTTTTAACTTTCCAACATCCGTATCAACTATTTTCTAAATATTTTCTAAATATTTGTTTTCTCTTCTTTAGGAAGCTTCATGTGATGTCACTGAATGTAATTACTTTGTGGCTACTACTCTTGTTTGTTGTCTCCTTGTTTTTCACCCTCCAACTACAATACAAGGATTTTGAAAAAGAGTAAAAAAAAGAGCACAGCTCACACATCCACACTCGTCAGATCTTGCTTTAGTCACAGATGGGGGTGTCCTTCCTCCAGCAATGGAGGGGAAACCTACCTGGATTCTCATCGACTTTATTTCACTTTATTAAAAGCAGGAGTACAGTTCTTGCCGATGCGATTTGGACGGATACATTAGAACTCGAAATTATATGTATTCCTTTATCCAACCTATTTTATATAAAGTGAAATAATGTTGACAAGATTTTATCTCAATCCTGCTTTTAGGATTAACCAGGTCGCTACCTCTTTGAGAAGGCTCCGTTCAGTGACTACTCAGTTTGCCAGTTTGAAGAGACTGATGTACAGCGCTAGGGACAGGCAGAGATGTGGTCTGGGTACTTCTAAACATAAATATCTCCCAAATAAAAACTATGAAATACAATATTCTAGGTGTATTGTAGTGCATGCAATGCCATCCCCTAAGTCAGTGGTGGCGAACCTATGGCATTGGTGCCAGAGATGGCACTCGGAGGCATCTCTGTGGGCACACGGGCAGTCTCCCAGGCACAGAGTTTGCCAGACATGGCATCTTTTTGCAGTCTCAGGTAGTCCAAGTAGTGCCTGCTATTGTAAAGTGACCCATCCTGTGCTGCCAGGTCCTGTCCGAAGAGTGAAAAGGAGTCGGATTGGAGCTCAAAGATTCTGGTAGCAATACGTTTGTTACTGCCTAAATTGCTGTCTTGGCACTTTGGGAAAAGCCAGTGGTTTTTGAGTCTCACTTTGGGCACTCAATCTCTAAAAGGTAAAAGCCCCCCCCCCCCCCCAATAAACCCCTTTAATTAAAAGTTGCATAGTGTCCCTGAAGTTATGATAATATTACAGAACATAAATACAGAACCAGAACTGAGCTCTGTACAGAGATATAGCACAAGAATCCATCTCTGTACAGAAGTACAGCACGAGAACTGAGTTTTGTATGGAAATGGAACGTGGTTTCATACAGAAAAACAACAGCAAAACTGAGTTTTGAACGGAAATACAGCACCAGAACTGGGTTTGGTAAAGAAATACAACACCAAAACTAAGTTTCTTACAGAGATACAGCACAAGAACACATGTCATACAGAAAAACAACACCAGAACTAAGTTTGGTATGGAAATACAGCACCATAACTAAGTTTCTTGCAGAAAAAACAACACTAGAACCTTTTTTTCTAACTAAAATAGAGCACCAGAACTAAGTTTGTAAAGGAATACAGCACCAGAACTGTTGTACAGAAATACAGCACAGTACTACTGGATCTTAGTGAGGCAACCACTTAGGAGGCCAGCAAAGAAATCCGGTGTAGTGCTCACATTATTCATTTGGAGTAGATGAAGATACAACTGGTGCACTGGTGGTGGCACGCCTCCTCCGGGTGGTGGCACGCCTCCGCCGGTGATAGATAATGGCCCTGGCTAATTGGTGTTCTGTTCACCAATCCATGCAATGCTGTTTCCTCTGTCTCTGTGCCCCATAAGCCGCACATACAACATTACGTAGATTTTGAAGGGACAATGTTTTGTATGTAAATGTGTTTCCTGTCCCACAGGTGAAAGGGCACAAAGGGGACCCTTTGTAGGTAGCCTGATGGCAAATCAGTTAGGACGTCCAATGGGTCCCCCCTGGGCTGCATGAAATGGCTCTTACTTCCTTCATATGTTATTAGAATCAAGCTACATAGGAAAGGAGGGGGGTCCCTTCGGTCCACTTTTAGTTCTACATACAGTATATAGGACATTTGGAGGACCTTTAGAGGTCCCTGAAGGACCCTTGTATACATATGTGTTGAGAGCTTCAGGATTTAATGACTGGAGGTCCTTCTCTTTATTATACCTACAGGGCAACACTATACTTGGCAATTGGTTCCGGTGGACATGGGCCCCGGGGGGCCACCGGCTACAGATAGATACCATAACTGATATGACGACCCCTTTAAATTCGAAAATAGAGATGAAATTCTGTAATAATTTCCGTATCGCCTCTCGTACATAGATGAAATGAGTTTATATGGAAACACAAACTCTTCACAGTCAAATAAGTTTTATTCATGCACAAAATGTCTGAAGCGTCTTGGACCAATTTGTTGCAATGTTTGTTTTGCTAAATCCCCTGTAGTATTCTCATGCTCAGATGCATCTTCATTGCCTCTTCTAAATATACATCCACCGCGCTCCAGCTTTGCCACTTCCAATCAGCAGTGTTAACCCAGAGCGAGGTTTTACCCTGAACGTAGCGGCGGTAAAACCGGATCGGCAGCCGACGGAGGCGCCGAGACCAAGGTGCCCTCAAGTGATCCCTCTGCCCTCAGTGAGACTTCTCTGGATTTACAAAGTATCTACCCATCTTACAGTGCATTATATTGTGTATATTATATTGTAGAATATTTCCATTTATTATCACATTATTTTTTTTTCATTTTTTTATATTTATTTTTATAGCAGAAACATATCTTACATTTTTATATCGTCTATATTTAGTGTGTAGTATGTTTATTTATTATAACATATATTTCATGTAATAGGTTAAAATATACATTACTGATTTTTTTAATTTTTTTAATTTTCAGATTTCTTATTTTAAGTAGATAAATATCCAATATTTATAAATATCCAATAACTATCCAATTAAAATATACAATTTTTATATTATCTAAAATATATTGTATAATATTTATATTTATTATAGCATGCAATATATTTCATGTTATATTTTTAAATATGTATTACTGATTACCGTATATACTCGAGTATAAGCCGACCCAAGTATAAGCCGAGGCCCCTAATTTTAACACAAAAACCTGGTAAAACCTATATATATATTTTTTTTACTCGAGTATAAGCCGAGTTTGGGTTTTCAGCACATTTTTTTTTGTGCTGAAAAACTAGGCTTATACTCGAGTATATATGGTATTTTTTTAATTTTTAATTTTCAGATTTATTATTTTAGCAGAAGCATATCTTGCATGTTTTATGTTGTCTGTATTTAGTGTATAACATGTTCATTTATTATAACGTGCAGTATATTTCATGTAATATTTTTACATATGCATTACTGATTGTTTTTTTTTTTTCATTTTTAATTTTCAGATTTCTTATTTTTAGCAGATCCGCATCTTACAATTTTTATATTGTCTATTATTTCATGTAATATTTTAAATATGTATTCCTTTTTTAAAAATATTTTTAAATATTACATTCTTAAATAAAAATTTTTATATTGTCTATATTTAATGTACAGGCGGTCCCCTACTTAAGAACACCCGACTAATGGACGACCCCTAGTTAAAGACAGACTCCTCTGCCCCCTGTGACCTCTGGTGACCTCTCTGGATGTTACTATAGTCCCCAGCTGCAATAATCAGCTGTAAGGTGTCTGTAATGAAGATTTATTGATAATCCTTGGCCCCATTACAGCAAAAAATTTTGAAACTCCAATTGTCACTGGGGCAAAATTTTTTTTTGTCTGGATCTACAATTATAAAATATACAGTTTCGACTTACATACAAATTCAACTTAAGAACAAACCTACGGAACCTATCTTGTATGTAACCCGGGGACTCTCTTTATAACATGTTAATTTATTATAACATGCAGTTTCATGTAATACTTTTAAATATGCATAACTTAACTTTTTAACTTTCAGATTTTTTATTCGAATAGATACATCTCTTACAATTTTTATATTGTCTATATTATATTGTATAACATTTATACTTCTTATAACTTCTATTTTATGTAATATTTTAAAATGTGTATTACCGTACTTTTTATTTCTTTTCATTTAATTTTTTAGATGAACTATTTCAGTAGATACATACATAAATTAGATTGATATTTAAATTAAACAACATATAAAATCTACTAAAAAGAAATAGAAAAATCACACATTGGGGCAGATTTACTTACCCGGTCCATTCGCGATCCAGCGTCGTGTTCTCTGCGGTGGATTCGGGTCCGGCCGGGTTATTAAGGCAGTTCCTCCACCGTCCACCAGGTGGCGCTGCTGCGCTGAAAAGCATCAGAACGCGCTGGAGTTCACCAGCTCGGGCTGAGTGAAGGTAAGTGCAAGCTCCGCGACAGATTTTTTGTTTTAAATGCGGCGGTTTTTCCGAATCCGTCGGGTTTTCGTTCGGCCACGCCCCCCGATTTCCGTTGCGTGCATGCCAGCGCCGATGCGCCACACTCCGATCGCGTGCGCCAAAATCCCGGGGCCATTCAGGGGAAATCGGCGCAAATCGGAAATATTCGGGTAATACGTCGGGAAAACGCGAATCGGGCCCTTAGTAAATGACCCCAATGTATATATTTAAATTTATATATATGGTACGAAAAGAATTTAAATGCCTCATCTCCGCGACTCTTTTCCTAGAAGTTTTTATCTTACGATATCCAGAGCCATCTGTTTCCAGACGCTTTCTTTTTTTGTTTTCACTTGTTTTGTTTTTTGTCTTTTTTTTGATATTTCGCATCTTTGGGTTTATTTTTGTCGAATAGGATTTTGCAATGCAAAATTGTTTTCACCAAGCTGTCGGCTAAGTCGCATGGAGCTCTACGCTCGCTACCCGTAAAAGTCTCTTAAATCATTTTTTTTTATCTTACTTTTTTTATTATTTCACTTTGTACATTTGTGTTATTATATAAAACATCCTGCTGCTTGCTGGTAAAGTGCGGCTTTTTGTATCAGCCTTTTCTTCTGTAGGTAGAGAAATCTTTTCCCATGAAATGTTGGAATTAATGTGACCGTTGTATTTTTTTTTTTCGAAATATAATATTTTTGTTTATATGTTGTTTAAAAAAAATTGGTTGTTTGAATTTTTTTTTTTTTTTTATGCTTTTAAAATGAAAAAAAAGTTTAGATTTATCCAGATTGAGCATGTGCGGACAAGTGTGTCATGGGATGAGCAGCTTTTCCACAGTGATATGATTTAGCAATATTCTGTAATTAAATAAGTCACCGTTACCTGCTGGTAAAGGGTTAAAAGTCCTCCCCATATCACCGAAACTATCTGCCACTAAGACACTGTATAATTGATTACAAAAGTTTCTCTGGTATGCAAATAAGTAGACATGAGTCAAGTTCTGATGAGAAGTGTCAAGTTGCCACTGAATCCCACGCCTTCTTCTTTTGATTGACAACTCGAATCGCAGCTTGAGAAGACAGGAAGTCCTCCTCCTGTCCACTTCCTGTCCTTATCGGAAGGTTGTACATCTCACTTGCATAGTGTATTAAACAAGTGGGAAACTATAGCTTTTCTCATCAATATACAAATTGGCAAGGCCAAGTAATAGTGGGCGGAGCCACATGCCAATGGGTGGGGTCAACATAGACAAAGGCATAAAACATTATGGAAATTATTTCACTAGTGGAATGAGGCAGATTTAAGCTAGGACGCCTGTTCTGCACTTTTCAACAAAGGCAAAATGTGTGGGGTGGAGGGGGTTGAGTAAGGTTTATTGTTCCTGTTCTTGATGACAGGTTCCCTTTAAGTTATATTCTTGTTTGTGTATTTGTCATCCCCCAAGGGCTTCTGATGAAGTTATACAACTACATTCAGTAGAGAGGGTAATTCTGCTGAAGATGTAAATGGAAAGCCCTAAAGCTAGGTCAACCTAGAAGTACTTACCTACTTACCAAGCATATCCTTGACAGTAGTTGAGAACTGGGTGATGTTCCCTTCCTGCACCAAAGACAGAGGTGAGAACAGGACAACCACAGAAGAATGGTCATGCAAATATGGGTCAAAACAGATAGGACAGTGCAGTACAGAATCAAGAGACAAAGAAATGGTCAGGAGATTAGCAAAAGGGCAAAAAATCAAAGAATACGGAAGTCCAAAAATTGCTAGCAAGTAGATGTGTACTTAGTGCTGGAAAGTGGGCAGACATTCATCTTAAAAGATATCAGAGTCCCGATCTAGAGAGTGAATAGAACTGCCTCTGGAATATGAGTGGAGGAAGCATCTGTCTTTTACATCTAACCGTCTGCAGCCCAGAACAAAGTTAACAGGAGACAGACAGGTGTGCTGGAAATCAATGAAGACCGCCAGGAGAGTAATAAGTTGTAAGGAATGCAAACTAAGTACAAAATCACAGCCTGCAGAGCATCTTCTGCCATACTTTACAGGCAGGAGCATTGAAGCTTGAATGGGCATGGATGTTACAGAAAGTAAAGGGCACCAGGAATGTTGAAATTCTAAACAAAAAACATTCTTTTACTGATGTGCACATTCTTTCTGGTTTTTACAAGGACAACTGAAGCTTCAAATGACTATGGATTTATGAAAAATTCATTTTTTTTCTAACTTGCTATTTGCAGAATTTTAGTCATCCATGACTTGTCTATGTATGACATGGAATGAGCAGCTTTTCCAGAGCTAAGTGATTTTCAATATTCTATAATGTAGCGATATACTATTTGTGGGAGGAAATAAAGGACTGCAGTAATATCTTACAAGATGATTAAAGGGAAACTGTCACCAGGAATCTCATTTTCACTAAAGACAGGTTACAGAAGCCCATCACACCTGCACTGCACATCTGCCTTTTTGCTTTTTCTAAGCATTTGAATTACAACATAATTGTGTGTTATAACTTACCTTGTACCATGAAAGAATCCTCTGTGTAGTCCTAGGGGCTTTGGTTTGAATGCATTTCAAAAAACAACACGTTACTTGTCTGTTCTGCAAACTCCTCAGCTCTCAGCCCCCGCCCTTGTGCTCCTATATAGCTCCTCCCTCTACCTCTCACCTTACAAGGACATGAGCTCTGTGAAGGAGCAGGAGGGAGGAACGAAAAGTGGGGGCTGAGAGCTGAGGAGTCTGCAGCACAGAAAAGTCACATGGGGACCCAGTCCTGTCGCGATCACCGATCCGGACGGTCCTACGAAGATGAAGTCCGGCACGATTAACCAACATTGTGTGCCCGAGATTCTTCTGCCCGCTGAGGTCCGCCGGAGTTCACCTTCTTCTTCCCGGTGTACATGAGTGCATGTCTTGCAACACAATTTGCAATGGTAAATCCAGTGCATTGTCCGAATCAGTCGGATCGTCAGACGGTCCGCCCCCCCAGATTTGCATCGTGTGAAAGCCGGCGCCAAAGCGCCAAAATCCGATTGCGTGTGTCAAAAACCCCTGCGTTCCGGGGACCCATAGTAAATGAGCCCTATGGTGTTTTTTTAAATGCACCCAACCCCTGGGACTACACAGAGGATTATTTCAGGGTGCAAGGAAAGTAATAACACACAATTATATTGTAATTCAAATGCTTAGAGACAGCAGAAAGGCAGATGTGATGGGTTTCTGTTACCCGTCTTCAGTGAAAATGAGGTCCCTGTTGACAGGTTCCTTTTAAGTAACTTAATATTTATATAAAAAAAAAATGTTTTCCTTCATCTTGCCATGTAATGAACTAACTTTTCCAAAAGCCTGAAATTCAAGAAGTTAAAAGTCATAACATGTAAAGAAAGTGTCAAAAATGTCATCAGAAATATTTCAGGTACATCTATAACATAACAAATCAATGTCTAAGCAACTGTTTACTCCTTTTCAAAACTTCCGAAATTGTCCAAACCTCCAGACTACGTTTGTCTGATTTTTTTTATTTTTTATTTGGATTTTGGAACTTTTTTTTTTTGTACCGGCTCCCGAGTTACCAGGAACAACACATCTAATTGGCAGGACTGGGTTGTAGACGCTCTGTAGACTGATTATCCGCTTGTCTTCCTGCCGTGTGGGTCAGACATCGGGCAAACGTTGACTCAAGCAGTTTTACGAAAATTTTGTTTTGAAGAAATGTGACAAACACGAGCGGCGAGATCTCTGTAGCCCGAGCTCCGAACACAATAAAATCGCTGTAGTAGCTGCAACATGGCTGCTCGGGGCTAAGCTTGAGCTTTATTTATTTATTTTTTAAGTCGGATGGAAAATGTGGATAACGGAAAATGATTTTGTAACCCAAAAGGGACGTGTTATCGCAAAATGAACATATGCAACGCTAAAACATGTTTAGAAAACACATCCTTTGGGTAATTCTAGATAAATGGCATCTCCTCTCCCGTAATCTTCAGCTGAGAGCAAATTCATCAAATGCTTTTATTTCATGTTTATATTTTTCTCTGAGTTTTTGGATATATTTTTTTTTGACTTGAAGTGAAGCGTGTTTTTCGGGAAAAATTAATGACACAAATAATGACCTTTCTTTTACAAAATTTGACAATAGGAAATGTAGGAACATTGATCGAACTGAAAGCTTTGGTGCAGAGAATAAAATAAAAAAAATAAATAAAAAGGCCTAAAAAAAAAAAAAGACAAATGGTTTACACTCAGGATTTATTAATTTCTTCCTTTTTTTATTTAACCAAAGGGATTATGGATGTTACCCATGTGGTGACTTTGAAGACATTGGGGCACATTTAGTTACCCGGTCCTGCCGGGATTCACTAAGATCGTGCGCCCGATATCCTGCCGGTGTCGCTTCCCCCACTGAGGTCTGCTGGAGGTCACCTTGTTCTTCCCGGTGCATGTTCTTGCGACACAATTCTTTTTTTTAATTTCACGGTTTGTCCGAATCCATCGGGTTATCCGATGTCCACGCCCCCCCCCCATTTCTGTTGCGTAAAAGCCGGTGCCAATGCGCCACAATCCGATCCCATGCACCAAAATCCTGGAGCAATTCGGCGCAAAACGGAAATATTTGGGAAACCCTACGAAAGTGCGTCTGACAGTAAATGAGCCACAGAGTCTTAACTCAGGAATTGATGATATATCTGGACTTGCACCTTGGCCGAGCCAATGGGAAGTTCTTTCTCTCTCTTCGCTCAACATAGCCAGACTCCTGATAAATCCCGCTGCACTGCACCGCCAGGGCACTTCTATGCCAGGTCTGATGTAGAATTGCACCATAGGCCACTACATGGCCTGGCACCAACCCCTTCCACTCAACCGGCATAGAGTGTGGAGAAGTTGCGGTTCCCGGCTCTGCATTGGGAATTGCTGCTAAATCACGGCTTGTTTGCCTGTTTTCAAGCCATGAAAAATCCTCCCCCATTGAGCACTAATCATCTGTTGTCATTTATACATTCAGCCCCACAACAAAATGGGGTCCTGGAATCTCTATTGTCCAGATAGGTGCTAGTCTCATAGCTTATACCCACAGGATCTCAGGAACAGGACATCTTGTACCATTTAACAGAGGTAGCCACGGAAGTACATCGCTCTCCTTTCCACTCTATTGGAGACCGCGAAAATGGGCATCTCCTTGCATGCGCAGACACTTCGTTCAGCTCGGGCACAACAAGACCTTATGGACACTGTTAAGATCCAGGGATCTCATCTCTGGGTTTAGGTGGCCAACCCCTTGGCTGAATGCCCAGGTGAAGATGTTCATAATCTGTAAAAAAAACTGCGGGTTGTGAAGCCACTGTGCTATCTGACTGGTTTGACTTCGGGCCACACACTAAGGACGATATCCCCGGACCTCTTCGCTATTCACCCTTTTACCTCTATACAGGAATCTGGACCTCACAAGGCCGCTACTTCTTGTGCTGGTCCCAGTACAAAGAACAGCTGACCCAGCGGGCACAGATTCACCGGTATGTGGTACCAATGGATCAGGGAGGGTGGGAAGTCAAAGTCAGTCCAGAGTCGAGGCAGGCAGGGTACAAGCAGAAACATAAACAGGCAGAGGCTCATGGCAGGCAGCACAAGCGGTTCAGAATACAAGCCGGGGTCGACATACCAGGGAGCACAGAACAGGAACAGAGTCAAGGACAAGCCAGAGGTCAGACACAGGAAAACAGCAGGAACAATACCACACAGCAGGACTAGCAGGCTAACAAGGAGAACAAGGCATTCTGGGATATATGGCTGGAAGTGCACACTGATAGGCAAGGACAGCCTGCTCCTTTAAAAGGAGGGAGAGATGCCACCCGCACCCTAAGGGAGCTGGAGCATAGCCGGACACGGTGGCTGAAGGTAAGTCTGCTGCAGGGAATGCTACCAGAGGCGGAACCCATTGCCAGCGTTACATTATCTATCTCCTGTCTATATATCTATCATTTATCTGTCTAATTATTGATCTCCTATAATTTGTCTATTTCCTGTCTATATATCTTCTATATATCATCTGTCTCTCTCCTGTGAAATTGTCCTCCAGCCCCATATTATAGATACTTACCTACTACTGGGTGTAACCTACAAAGTGTTATTATTGTGCAGGACTTACTGACTGTGACTGTTCATAAAATAGTTCTATTTTGGGGACCACACTCAGCTTTGCCCAGGGCCCCACTTCATTATGCCACTCCCATCGAGTAGAAAGGGGAGTGGTTTGTCATTTCAAACACCTCTCCATTTGCCTAGGTAATCCAAGACTTAAGAGACTCCCATTCTCTGGACTGAGATAGTCCCTAAGGTTAATGACTTACGATTTATGACTCACTTGGTCTCCCCTTCTTAAAGTTTGATACATTTTCTGGATGGAATTTTTAAAAACTGTTTTGACTCTAAACAATATTTCATTATTTGATGGTTGAACCTTCTAACTGAACATGATATTCCCGATGCAAGGATGGATATGATGGGAATATCAGATCGTCACCATGAAGAGGTTAACAGGCAATTCTCATGACAGACGCAGTAATTCTCAGTCTCAGGGAAGAAGTTAGAAGGCTATATAAATAGTGCTTCAAGGATGGGGACAATCTGTAACTAAGGCAACCCCCGAGGAGAGAGAGAATTAACATTGCATTGTATTTTCCTGTTTTGTCTATGCTGGGTTAACCTTCCCTTTAACTACATTGTGATGATTACACAACACACTGGCCATTTTTTGTCAGTTCAACCTGTACTTTTTACAGGTTTTACATCTTTTCATATTAAAATTGGGGGAAGCGTTGTTTCAGCTCCTTAAAATCTGCCAAAAACAAAGAAAGCAATGCTGGTTGTTACCCTTCACTGTAGTGTCCGGCACTTGTCCCCAGTCCCTGGTTGTGACTCATCACTGTAGTGTTCGGCACTTGCCCCTACTCCCTGGTTGTGACTCATCACTGTAGTGTCCGGCACTTGCCCCTACTCCCTGGTTGTGACTCATCACTGTAGTGTCCGGCACTTGTCCCCAGTCCCTGGTTGTGACTCCTCACTGTAGTGTCCGGCACTCGCCCCTTATCCCTGGTTTTGACTTCTCACTGTAGTTTCCAGCACTTCCCCCAGCCCTGGTAGTTACTCCTCACTGTAGTGTCCAGCACTTCCCCCAGCCCTGGTAGTGACTCCTCACTGTAGTGTCCAGCACTTCCCCCAGCCCTGGTAGTGACTCCTCACTGTAGTGTTCAGCACTTCCCCCAGCCCTGGTAGTGACTCCTCACTGTAGTATCCAGCACTTCCCCCAGCCCTGGTTGTGATTCCTCACTGTAGTGTCCAGCACCAACCCCCAGTCCCTGGTTGTGACTTCTCACTGTAGTGTCCCGCACTTTCCCCCAGTCCCTGGTTTTGACTTCTCACTGTAGTGTCCAGCACTTTCCCCAGTCCCTGGTTTTGACTTCTCACTGTAGTGTCCCGCACTTTCCCCCAGTCCCTGGTTTTGACTTCTCACTGTAGTGTCCCGCACTTTCCCCCAGTCCCTGGTTTTGACTCCTCACTGTAGTGTCCAGCACTTGCCCCCAGTCCCTGGTTGTGACTTCTCACTGTAGTATCCAGAAATTAGTCCCAGTCCCTGGTTGTTACAAGGTACTCAGGTGGTGGCGATACTGCAAGGTACTCAGGTGGTGGCGATACTACAAGGTACTAAGGTGGTGGAGATACTACAAGGTACCAATGTGGTGGCGATACTACAAGGTACTAAGGTGGTGTTGATACTACAAGGTACCAAGGTGGTGGCGATACTACAAGGTACTAAGGTGGTGTTGATACTACAAGGTACTGAGGTGGTGGTGATACTACAAGGTACTAAGGTGGTGGCGATACTACAAGGTACTCAGGTGGTGGCAATACTACAAGGTACTCAGGCGGTGGTGGTACTACAAGGTACTAAGGTGATGGCGATACTACAAGGTACCAAGGTGGTGGCGATACTACAAGGTACTCAGGTGGTGGTGATACTACAAGGTACTCAGGTGGTGGTGATACTACAAGGTACTGAGGTGGTGGTGGTACTACAAGGTACTGAGGTGGTGGTGGTACTACAAGGTACTCAGGTGGTGGTGATACTACAAGGAACCAAGGTGGTGGCGATACTACAAGGAACCAAGGTGGTGGCGATACTACAAGGTACTGAGGTGGTGGCGATACTACAAGGTACTGAGGTGGTTGTGATACTACAAGGTACTAAGGTGGTGGCGATACTACAAGGTACTGAGGTGGTGGTGGTACTACAAGGTACTCAGGTGGTGGTGATACTACAAGGTACTGAGGTGGTGGTGGTACTACAAGGTACTCAGGTGGTGATGATACTACAAGGTACTGAGGTGGTGGTGGTACTACAAGGTACTGAGGTGGAGGAGATACTACAAGGTACTGAGGTGGTGGCGATACGTAGACGACATCTTCCTATTATGGACAGGTACTACTCATGAGTTGAATGAGTTTCACCAATACCTGAATAAGGTGGATAAACATATAAAATTCACCCTGGTGGCTTCTAAAACTGATGATCAATTTTTTGGATGCACTAGTGAGCAAAAACACAGGCGCACTCTCTATTCATTCATTCATTCACAAAAAATACTGTTTGGAATAATCTTCTATGGTTTGAGAGTGACCACCCAAAAGCGATGCTGAGGTCTTGGCCGTTAAGTCAATTTTTGAGAGTGAAGAGAATCTCTAGTGAACCTCCTTCACCGGAAAAGAAATTGACAATTATGGAAAAGAAATTTGAGAACCGTGGTCATCCATGTAAAATGATAGAACGGAATAAGAGGTTAGCGATGAGCGGGGGAACGCAGTACCCTACTGAAATCTGGGAGGAATAATACGATAGGATAGCATCTATTTCTACATACAAAGATTTGAGTCCAGAGATTGCTGCGATCATTCGAAAACACGGGCCAGTCCTAGGTAAATATTCAGAAGATATTCCCGAATTTTCCTATCCTCCCCTTTTGTCCTTTAGGAGGTCCAAAAATCTAAAGGACTTAGATTTGTTAAGGCTGATGTGACACAAATGGGATTATGGGGCTCCTTGTCGCTCCTGTGTGAATTGCATCATATGATCAGAGGTGATGTATGAGGAGTCTATGTCTTGCCCCGTCCCCTTAGGCTGAGGTTCTCTCCTGATAGGGGCACTAGGGGCCACCACAGTGCTCCCTGAAAAAGGGGGGAAAGGACTCGTAGGGAAGTAGTTCTTGACGCCAGTCGGGATGATCGCTGACTTGGGCCCCTGGGAGGTAGGTGTTGTGGGTCAATGGGATGTTTAACCCTTCCCGACTAGGGCTGGCTCCCAGGGGATGGATAGAGGAGGAGGGCACTTGCCTTGTGGTAATGGTGGGGCCCACAGAAACAACTCCACACTTGCACTTGAACTGTTGACTCCGGCAACTTTGGTGAGCTATCATCCTCAATATGCTCCTGTGCGGCTGTGACAGATATTTAACTGGGGATTGTGTTGCACACGATTCGGACTGAACGCGGGATTTAACTTTCAAATTGTGTTGCAAGACAATGTACCAGGAAGAAGAACGTGAACTCCGGGGACTTGAGTGGGGAAGCGACACATGCAGGATATCGGGCGCAGGATCTTAGTGACTCCCCGCACAGCACATTATACACGGACAATGCACTTACATGCACCAGGAAGAAGAAGGTGAACTCCGGGGACCTGAGCGGGGAAGTGACACATGCAGGATATCGGGCGCAGGATCTTAGTGACTCCCCGCACAGCACATTATACACGGACAATGCACTTACATGCACCAGGAAGAAGAAGGTGAACTCCGGGGACCTGAGCGGGGAAGCGACACATGCAGGATATCGGGCGCAGGATCTTTGTGACTCCCCGCACAGCACATTATACACGGACAATGCACTTACATGCACCAGGAAGAAGAAGGTGAACTCCAGGGACCTGAGCGGGGAGGCCACACATGCAGGATATCGGGCGCAGGATCTTAGTGACTCCCTGGACAGTGCATTATACACGGACAATGCACTTACATGCACCAGGAAGAAGAAGGTGAACTCCAGGGACCTGAGCGGGGAAGCGTCACATGCAGGATATCGGGCGGATGATCTTAGTGACTCCCCGCACAGCGCATTATACACGGACAATGCACTTACATGCACCAGGAAGAAGAAGGTGAACTCCAGGGACCTGAGCGGGGAAGTGACACATGCAGGATATTGGGCGCAGGATCTTAGTGACTCCCCGCACAGCGCATTATACATGGACAATGCACTTACATGCACCAGGAAGAAGAAGGTGAACTCCGGGGACCTGAGCGGGGAAGCGACACATGCAGGATATCGGGCGCACGATCTTAGTGACTCCCCGCACAGCGCATTATACAAGGACAATGCACTTACATGCACCAGGAAGAAGAAGGTGAACTCCAGGGACCTGAGCGGGGAAGTGCCACATGCAGGATTTCGGGCGCAGGATCTTAGTGACTCCCCGCACAGCGCATTATACACGGACAATGCACTTACATGCACCAGGAAGAAGAAGGTGAACTCCAGGGACCTGAGCGGGGAAGCGACACATGCAGGAAATTGGGCGCAGGATCTTAGTGACTCCCCGCACAGCGCATTATACACGGGCAATGCACTTACATACACCAGGAAGGAGAAGGTTAACTCCGGGGACCTGAGCGGGGAAGCGACACATGCAGGATATCGGGGGCAGGATCTTAGTGACTCCCCGCACAGCGCATTATACACGGACAATGCACTTACATGCACCAGGAAGAAGAAGGTGAACTCCAGGGACCTGAGCGGGGAAGCCACACATGCAGGATATCAGGTGCAGGATCTTAGTGACTCCCTGCACAGCGCATTATACACGGACAATGCACTTAAATGCACCAGGAAGTAGAGGGTGAACTCCAGGGACCTGAGCGGGGAAGCGACACATGCAGGATATCGGGTGCACAATCTTAGTGAATCACGGACACGGACAATGCAGTGAACTCCGCAGACTGGTAAGTAAATGTGCCACATTGCGTAGGACACTACTATGAGTCTAATACAATTTAGAATAGATTTTTGCAGATGTTTGCAGATCCAGATCCGGAAGATTGATGGCCTCATTTGGAGGTTGCGGCAGGGCCATGGGAGAGCATGGAAAATGCAAAGGGAAAAATGTAATTTTGTTTCTGACTACGAGAAGTTTTCCTGCAGCCGATTCCTCATGTTCAGGTGACGCTGGATGTGACTGTCCCCGGGGTCCCCGATACTTTGTCAGTGTCTATACGACGGGGGAGCTGCCTGGAACGTATGTACTCAATTTCTGGGTGGAAGAATTTAGGAAATATTCTCCTCTCCTGTAGAGTGTAAGCTCTTATGGTCAGGGTCCTCTCTCCTGTAGAGTGTAAGCTCTTATGGTCAGGGTCCTCTCTCCTGTAGAATATAAGCTCTTATGGGCAGGGTCCTCTCTCCTGTAGAATATAAGCTCTTATGGGCAGGGTCCTCTCTCCTGTAGAATATAAGCTCTTTTGGGCAGGGTCCTCTCTCCTGTAGAATATAAGCTCTTATGGGCAGGGTCCTCTCTCCTGTAGAATATAAGCTCATTATGGTCAGGGTCCTCTCTCCTGTAGAATATAAGCTCTTATGGGCAGGGTCCTCTCTCCTGTAGAATATAAGCTCTTATGGGCAGGGTCCTCTCCCCTGTAGAATATAAGCTCTTATGGGCAGGGTCCTCTCTCCTGTAGAATATAAGCTCTTATGGGCAGGGTCCTCTCTCCTGTAGAATATAAGCTCTTATGGGCAGGGTCCTCTCTCCTGTAGAATATAAGCTCTTATGGGCAGGGTCCTCTCTCCTGTAGAATATAAGCTCTTATGGGCAGGGTCCTCTCTCCTGTAGAGTGTAAGCTCTTATGGGCAGGGTCCTCTCTCCTGTAGAGTGTAAGCTCTTATGGGCAGGGTCCTCTCTCCTGTAGAATATAAGCTCTTATGGGCAGGGTCCTCTCCCCTGTAGAATATAAGCTCTTATGGGCAGGGTCCTCTCTCCTGTAGAGTGTAAGCTCTTATGGGCAGGGTCCTCTCTCCTGTAGAGTGTAAGCTCTTATGGGCAGGTTCCTCTCTCCTGTAGAATATAAGCTCTTATGGACAGGGAGCTCTCTCCTGTAGAGTGTAAGCTCTTATGGGCAGGGTCCTGTCTCCTGTAGATTGTAAGCTTTTATGGGCAGAATGCTCTCTCCTGTAGAGTGAAAGCTCTTATGGGCAGGGTCCTCTCTCCTGTAGAGTGTAAGCTCTTATGGGCAGGGACCTCTCTCCTATAGAGTGTAAGCTCTTTTGGGCAGTGTCCTCTCTACTATAGAGTGTAAGCTTTTATGGCCAGGAACCTCTCTCCTGTAGAGTGTAAGCTTTTATGGCCAGGGTCCTATCTCCTGTAGAGTGTAAGCTCTTATGGGCAGTGTCCTCTCTCCTGTAGAGTGTAAGCTCTTATGGGCAGGATCCTCTCTCCTGTAGAGTGTAAGCTCTTATGGGCAGGGTCCTCTCTCCTGTAGAGTGTAAGCTCTTATGGCTAGGATCCTCTCTCCTGTAGAGTATAAGCTCTCATGGGCAGGATCCTCTCTCCTGTAGAGTGTAAGCTCTTATGGGCAGGGTCCTCTCTCCTGTAGAGTGTAAGCTCTTATGAGCAGGGTCCTCTCTCCTGTAGAGTGTAAGCTCTTATGGGCAGGGTCCTCCCTCTCCTGTAGAGTGTAAGCTCTTATGGGCAGGGTCCTCTCTCCTGTAGAGTCTAAGCTCTTATGAGCAGGGTCCTCTCTCCTGTACAGTGTAAGCTCTTACTGGCAGGGCCCTCTCTCCTGTAGAGTATAAGCTCTAATGGGCAGGGACCTCTCTCCTGTAGAGTGTCAGCTCTTATGGGCAGGGTCCTCTCTCCTGTAGAGTGTCAGCTCTTATGGGCAGGGACCTCTCTCCTGTAGAGTGTAAGCTCTTATGGGCAGGAACCTCTCTCCTGTAGAGTGTCAGCTCTTATGGCCAGGGTCCTCTCTCCTGTAGTGTGTAAGCTCTCATGGGCAGGATCCTCTCTCCTGCAGAGTGTAAGCTCTTATGGGCAGGGTCCTCTCCCCTGTAGAGTGTAAGCTCTTATGGTCAGGGTCCTCTCTCCTGTACAGTGTAAGCTCTTATGGGCAGGATCCTCTCTCCTGTAGAATATAAGCTCTTATGGTCAGGGTCCTCTCTCCTGTACAGTGTAAGCTCTTATGGCCAGGGTCCTCTCTCCTGTAGAGTGTAAGCTCTTATGGCCAGGGTCCTCTCTCCTGTAGAGTGTAAGCTCTTATGGGCAGGGTCCTCCCTCTCCTGTACAGTGTAAGCTCTTATGGCCAGGGTCCTCTCTCCTGTACAGTGTAAGCTCTTATGGGCAGGGCCCTCTCTCCTGTACAGTGTAAGCTCTTATGGGCAGGATCCTCTCTCCTGTAGAGTGTAAGCTCTTATGACCAGGGTCCTCTCTCCTGTACAGTGTAAGCTCTTATGACCAGGGTCCTCTCTCCTGTAGAGTGTAAGCTCTTATGGCCAGGGTCCTATCTCCTGTAGAGTGTAAGCTCTTATGGGCAGGATCCTCTCTCCTGTAGAGTGTAAGCTCTTATGGCCAGGGTCCTCTCTCCTGTAGAGTGTAAGCTCTTATGGCCAGGGTCCTCTCTCCTGTAGAGTGTAAGCTCTTATGGGCAGGATCCTCTCTCCTGTAGAGTGTAAGCTCTTATGGCCAGGGTCCTCTCTCCTGTAGAGTGTAAGCTCTTATGGCCAGGGTCCTCTCTCCTGTAGAGTGTAAGCTCTTATGGCCAGGGTCCTCTCTCCTGTACAGTGTAAGCTCTTATGGCCAGGGTCCTCTCTCCTGTAGAGTATAAGCTCTTATGACCAGGGTCCTCTCTCCTGTACAGTGTAAGCTCTTATGGGCAGGATCCTCTCTCCTGTAGATTGTAAGCTCTTATGACCAGGGTCCTCTCTCCTGTACAGTGTAAGCTCTTAGGAGCAAAGTCTGCTCTATTGCAGCTCTTATTAATGGGGTCTAATTATCTGAAATCTTATAGTTTGTGTTATATTCAGTAGGATCCATCCATCAGTCAATGCTTTGCCGTTATTTATGGAGTGTAAGTGTCTGTCTGTCCATACATTGTGGGATTGCTGAATCCGCTGCAGCTATTGGCCGCCATATTGTGTGTGATTCATGGTGGGCGCTGAGTGATGGCGGACACCTCATCCATCATGTTGTGTGAAGTCTTCTGCTGTACATAACCTTGATATTGGTGAGTGATCTGCCCCACATAGCGATTGCTTATTCAGCACGTGCTGTAATTCTATCATGGCGCGGCTGCCCATGAAATCATGTTTATAAAGCTTAATTACATAATGGATTTACCGGGAACAAGCGTGACCATCCCTCATCCTGACAGCGCAATTTCTCCAGATTTCCAGAGTGATAGACCATTTTAACGAGAGAGAGTATCAGATGTGAGGGGGGACTCTAACTTAGGACTGGAAGTCTATCAATACGTTACAGTAGAGAGAGAACATTCTACTAATAAGTCTCTATAATATACATAGAACATTAGGACCTCACTGCTATACGTGGTGCTTCCTCATATACAGAACCTTGTGAAAGTATTCGCCCCCCTTTTCTACCTCCTGCCACATTACAGGCTTCAAACATAAAGATATACACTCACCAGCCACTTTATTAGGTGCACCATGCTAGTAACGGGTTGGACCCCCTTTTGCCTTCAGAACTGCCTCAATTCTTCGTGACATAGATACAACAAGGTGCTGGAAGCTCCTCAGAGATTTTGCTCCATAGTGACATGATGGCATCACACAGTTGCCGCAGATTTGTCGGCTGCACATCCATGATGCGAATCTCCCGTTCCACCACATCCCAAAGATGCTCTATTGGATGAGATCTGGTGACTGTGGAGGCCATTTGTGTCCAGTGACCTCATTGTCATGTTCAAGAAACCAGTCTGAGATGCTTCCAGCTTTATGACATGGCGCATTATCCTGCTGAAAGTAGCCATCAGATGTTACAGGGTACATTGTGCTCATAAAGGGATGGACATGGGCAGCAACAATACTCAGGTAGGCTGTGGCGTTGTACCAAGGGGCCCAAAGACACCATGACACCAGCACCACCAGCCTGAGCCGCTGATACAAGGCAGGATGGATCCATGACACCAGCACCACCAGCCTGAGCCGCTGATACAAGGCAGGATGGATCCATGACACCACCACCACCAGCCTGAGCCGCTGATACAAGGCAGGATGGATCCATGACACCACCACCACCAGCCTGACCCGCTGATACAAGGCAGGATGGATCCATGACACCACCACCACCAGCCTGACCCGCTGATACAAGGCAGGATGGATCCATGACACCACCAGCCTGAGCCGCTGATACAAGGCAGGATGGATCCATGACACCACCACCACCAGCCTGACCCGCTGATACAAGGCAGGATGGATCCATGACACCACCACCACCAGCCTGACCCGCTGATACAAGGCAGGATGGATCCATGACACCACCACCAGCCTGACCCGCTGATACAAGGCAGGATGGATCCATGACACCAGCACCACCAGCCTGACCCGCTGATACAAGGCAGGATGGATCCATGACACCACCACCACCAGCCTGAGCCGCTGATACAAGGCAGGATGGATCCATGGCACCACCACCACCAGCCTGACCCGCTGATACAAGGCAGGATGGATCCATGACACCACCACCACCAGCCTGACCCGCTGATACAAGGCAGGATGGATCCATGACACCACCACCACCAGCCTGACCCGCTGATACAAGGCAGGATGGATCCATGCTTTCATGTTGTTGACGCCAAATTCTGACCCCACCATCCGAATGTCGCAGCAGAAATCGAGACTCATCAGACCAGGCAACGTTTTTCCAATCTTCTACTGTCCAATTTCGATGAGCTTGTGCAAATTGTAGCCTCAGTTTCCTGTTCTTAGCTGAAAGGAGTGGCACCCGGTGTGGTCTTCTGCTGCTGTAGCCCATCTGCCTCAAAGTTCGACGTACTGTGCGTTCAGAGATGCTCTTCTGCCTACCTTGGTTGTAACGGGTGGCGATTTGAGTCACTGTTGCCTTTCTATCAGCTCGAACCAGTCTGCCCATTCTCCTCTGACCTCTGGCATCAACAAGGCATTTCCGCCCACAGAACTGCCGCTCACTGGATGTTTTTTCTTTTTCGGACCATTCTCTGTAAACCCTAGAGATGGTTGTGCGTGAAAATCCCAGTAGATCAGCAGTTTCTGAAATACTCAGACCAGCCCTTCTGGCACCAACAACCATGCCACGTTTACAGGCCACAAATCACCTTTCTTCCCCATACTGATGCTCGGTTTGAACTGCAGGAGATTGTCTTCACCATGTCTACATGCCTAAATGCCGCCATGTGATTGGCTGATTAGAAATGAAGTGTTAACGAGCAGTTGGACAGGTGTACCTAATAAAGTGGCCGGTGAGTGTATATATGTAATTTTTCGGTGAAGAATCGACAACCAGTGGGACACAATTATGAAAAGGAACAAAATTTATTGGTCCTTTCAAACTTTTGTACAAAGTAATAATCTGAAAATTGGGGGTTGCAATATTATCTGTCCCCTTTACTTTCACACCAGAAGTTCAGTCTTTGATCCCTGAATGATCCAATGTCGTCCTAATGACCGATGATGAGAAATATAATCCCCCTGCGTGTAATCAGGTCTCTGTATAAATCCCCTGCTCTGTGATATCTCAGGTTCCGCATCATGAAGGAACCCACCAGGCAGGTCCTGATGTGGAGAAGTTTAAAGCCGGATTTGGATACAAATTTTCATCTCAAACAAGGAGAAGACTCAGTGGCGTAACTACGAGAGGCAGGGCCCCATAACAGACTTCTGAAGCGGGCCCCCTGCCAGCTTAAAAATGTACATGGATTACATTCCTATATACATAAACATACAGTTCATCACTCATACATACACATTTATACACTGTTGCACACATATAGAGCATATACACATCACATGTACACACATACAGTGCCATATACACACATAACGTACTGTATTTATACACACCATACACCATATATACATACAGCATATACACATCCCATATACAGACATGCAGTTCCATTTACAGACATACAGCTTACATACACACATAACGTACTGTATTTATACACACCATACACCATATATACATATAGCATATACACATCACATGTACACACATACAGTGCCATATACACACATAACGTACTCTATTTATACACACCATACACCATATATACATACAGCATGTACACATCACATATACACACATACAGTGCCATATACACACATAACATACTGTATTTATACACACCATACACCATATATACATACAGCATGTACCCATCACATATACACACATACAGTGCCATATACACACATAACATACTGTATTTATACACACCATACACCATATATACATACAGCATGTACCCATCACATATACACACATACAGTGCCATATACACACATAACATACTGTATTTATACACACCATACACCATATATACATACAGCATGTACCCATCACATATACACACATACAGTGCCATATACACACATAACATACTGTATTTATACACACCATACACCATATATACATACAGCATGTACCCATCACATATACACACATACAGTGCCATATACACACATAACATACTGTATTTATACACACCATACACCATATATACATACAGCATATACACATCACATATACACACATACAGTTCCATTTACAGACATACAGCTTACATACACACATAACGCACTGTATTTATACACACCATACACCATATATACATATAGCATATACACATCACATATACAGACATGCAGTTCCATTTACAGACATACAGCTTACATACACACATAACGCACTGTATTTATACACACCATACACCATATACACATACAGCATATACACATCACAGATACAACATATATACCACAATACGCAGCATAATATGTATATAATGGTGCACATTCTTCATTCTTTAGTGTCAGGTCAGATGACGGGGCCCCCTGACACTGTGGGCCCCATAGCGGCTGCTATGGCTGCTACCGCTGTAGTTACGCCCCTGAGAAGACTGATCAGAGATGCAGCCAAGTGGCCCCTGATCCCTTTGGGTGATCTGCAGAGATCTACAGCCAAGGGGGAGAGTCCGTCCATAGTACAACAATCAGTCACTGCACAAATCTGCCCTTTATGGAAGAGGGTCAAGAAGTCTTCACAAGCCACTGGGGAGACACCAAACAAAGAAGAAGGTGCTCTGCTCAGATTAAAACAAAATCCAAAGTTTGGCCACAAAGCAACACAGCTCATCCCTGTGAACGCACCGTCCCCACTATCACACATGGTGGGACAGCTGCTGCAGCACCTTATAATACACACCACAGCTGCTGCAGCACCTTATAATACAAACCACAGCTGCTGCAGCACATTATAATACACACCACAGCTGCTGCAGCACCTTATAATACACACCTCAGCTGCTGCAGCACCTTATAATACACACCACAGCTGCTGCAGCACCTTATAATACAAACCACAGCTGCTGCAGCACATTATAATACACACCACAGCTGCTGCAGCACCTTATAATACACACCTCAGCTGCTGCAGCACCTTATAATACACACCACAGCTGCTGCAGCACCTTATAATACAAACCACAGCTGCTGCAGCACATTATAATACACACCACAGCTGCTGGAGCACCTTATAATACACACCTCAGCTGCTGCAGCACCTTATAATACACACCACAGCTGCTGCAGCACATTATAATACACACCACAGCTTCTGCAGAACTTATAATACACACCACAGCTGCTGCAGCACCTTATAATACACACCACAGCTGCTGCAGAACCTTATAATACACACCTCAGCTGCTGCAGCACCTTATAATACACAAAACAGCTGCTGCAGCACCTTATAATACACACCACAGCTGCTGCAAAACTTATAATACACACCACAGCTGCTGCAGCACCTTATAATACACACCACAGCTGCTGCAGCACCTTATAATACACACCACAGCTGCTGCAGAACCTTATAATACACACCTCAGCTGCTGCAGCACCTTATAATACACACCACAGCTGCTGCGGAACCATATAATACAGCTGCAGCAAACCCCATAATAAACGCCACTGCTGCCTTAGAACCTCATTTTAGACAACAAAGCGGCTGCAGAACCTCCTCATACACACCTCAGCAGTTGTAAAACTTCATTAAAGAACACAGATCCTATTACTGATCAGAACATAAGATCTTTTAATTTTTTGTGACAACAACAACTTCTACATCAGTCGTTGTATCTGAGAAATGAGAAAGCGGAAGGCGTCAGATACGTACACACAGTTATGGAAGGCGTCAGATACGTACATACAGTTATGGAAGGCGTCAGATACGTACATACAGTTATGGAAGGCATCAGATACGTACATACAGTTATGGAAGGCGTCAGATACGTACACACAGTTATGGAAGGCGTCAGATACGTACATACAGTTATGGAAGGCGTCAGATACGTACATACAGTTATGGAAGGCGTCAGATACGTACATACAGTTATGGAAGGCGTCAGATACGTACATACAGTTATGGAAGGCGTCAGATACGTACATACAGTTATGGAAGGCGTCAGATACGTACATACAGTTATGGAAGGCGTCAGATACGTACACACAGTTATGGAAGCCGTCAGATACGTACATACAGTTATGGAAGGCGTCAGATACGTACACACAGTTATGGAAGGCGTCAGATACGTACATACAGTTATGGAAGGCGTCAGATACGTACATACAGTTATGGAAGGCGTCAGATACGTACACACAGTTATGGAAGGCGTCAGATACGTACATACAGTTATGAAAGGCGTCAGATACGTACATACAGTTAGGGAAGGCGTCAGATACGTACATACAGTTATGGAAGGCGTCAGATACGTACATACAGTTATGGAAGGCGTCAGATACGTACATACAGTTGTGGAAGGCGTCAGATACGTTCATACAGTTGTGGAAGGCGTCAGATACGTACATACAGTTATGGAAGCCGTCAGATACATACATACAGTTATGGAAGCCGTCAGGTACGTACATACAGTTATGGAAGGCGTCAGGTACGTACATACAGTTATGGAAGGTGTCAGATACATACACACAGTTATGGAAGGCGTCAGATACGTACATACAGTTATGGAAGCCGTCAGGTACGTACATACAGTTATGGAAGGCGTCAGATACGTACATACAGTTATGGAAGGCGTCAGATACGTACACACAGTTATGGAAGGCGTCAGATACGTACATACAGTTATGGAAGGCGTCAGATACATACATACAGTTATGGAAGCCGTCACATACGTACATACAGTTATGGAAGCCGTCAGGTACGTACATACAGTTATGGAAGCCAACAGATACGTACATACAGTTATGGAAGGCGTCAGATACGTACACACAGTTATGGAAGGCGTCAGATACGTACATACAGTTATGGAAGCCGTCAGATACGTACATACAGTTATGGAAGGCGTCAGATAGGTACATACAGTTATGGAAGCCGTCAGATACGTACATACAGTTATGGAAGCCGTCAGATACGTTCATACAGTTATGGAAGGCGTCAGATACGTACATACAGTTATGGAAGGCGTCAGATAGGTACATACAGTTATGGAAGCCGTCAGATAGGTACACACAGTTATGGAAGCCGTCAGATACGTACATACAGTTATGGAAGCCATCAGATACGTACATACAGTTATGGAAGCCGTCAGATACCTACATACAGTTATGGAAGGCGTCAGGTACGTACACAAAGTTATGGAAGCCGTCAGATACCTACATACAGTTATGGAAGGCGTCAGATACGTACATACAGTTATGGAAGGCGTCAGGTACGTTCATACAGTTATGGAAGCCGTCAGATACGTTCATACAGTTATGGAAGCCGTCAGATACGTACACACAGTTATGGAAGGCGTCAGATACGTACATACAGTTATGGAAGGCGTCAGATACGTACATACAGTTATGGAAGGCGTCAGATACGTTCATACAGTTATGGAAGCCGTCAGATACGTACACACAGTTATGGAAGGCGTCAGATACGTACATACAGTTATGGAAGGCGTCAGATAGGTACATACAGTTATGGAAGGCGTCAGATACGTACACACAGTTATGGAAGGCATCAGATACGTACACACAGTTATGGAAGGCGTCAGATACGTACATACAGTTATGGAAGGTGTCAGATACGTAAACACAGTTATGGAAGGCGTCAGATACGTACATACAGTTATGGAAGCCGTCAGATACGTACACATAGTTATGGAAGGCGTCAGATACGTACACACAGTTATGGAAGGCGTCAGATACGTACACACAGTTATGGAAGCCGTCAGATACGTACATACAGTTATAGAAGGCGTCAGATACGTACACACAGTTATGGAAGGCGTCAGATACGTACACACAGTTATGGAAGGCGTCAGATACGTACATACAGTTATGGAAGGCGTCAGATACGTAAACACAGTTATGGAAGGCGTCAGATACGTACATACAGTTATGGAAGGCGTCAGGTACGTACACACAGTTATGGAAGCCGTCAGATACGTACACACAGTTATGGAAGGCGTCAGGTACGTACACACAGTTATGGAAGCCGTCAGATACATACACACAGTTATGGAAGGCGTCAGATACGTTCATACAGTTATGGAAGCCGTCAGATACGTACACACAGTTATGGAAGGCGTCAGGTACGTACACACAGTTATGGAAGCCGTCAGATACGTACATACAGTTATGGAAGCCGTCAGATACGTACACACAGTTATGGAAGCCATCAGATACATACATACAGTTATGGAAGCCGTCAGATACGTACATACAGTTATGGAAGCCGTCAGATACGTGCATACAGTTATGGAAGCCGTCAGATACGTACATACAGTTATGGAAGCCGTCAGATACGTGCATACAGTTATGGAAGGCGTCAGATACGTACATACAGTTATGGAAGCCGTCAGATACGTACATACAGTTATGGAAGGCGTCAGATACGTACATACAGTTATGGAAGGCGTCAGATACGTACATACAGTTATGGAAGGCGTCAGGTACGTACGCACAGTTATGGAAGCCGTCAGATACCTACATACAGTTATGGAAGGCGTCAGATACGTACATACAGTTATGGAAGGCGTCAGATACGTTCATACAGTTATGGAAGGCGTCAGATAGGTACATACAGTTATGGAAGCCGTCAGATACGTACATACAGTTATGGAAGGCGTCAGATACGTTCATACAGTTATGGAAGGCGTCAGATAGGTACATACAGTTATGGAAGCCGTCAGATACGTACATACAGTTATGGAAGCCGTCAGATACATACACACAGTTATGGAAGGCGTCAGATACGTTCATACAGTTATGGAAGCCGTCAGATACGTACACACAGTTATGGAAGGCGTCAGGTACGTACACACAGTTATGGAAGCCGTCAGATACGTACATACAGTTATGGAAGCCGTCAGATACGTACATACAGTTATGGAAGCCGTCAGATACGTACATACAGTTATGGAAGGCGTCAGATACGTACATACAGTTATGGAAGGCGTCAGATACGTACATACAGTTATGGAAGGCGTCAGGTACGTACGCACAGTTATGGAAGCCGTCAGATACCTACATACAGTTATGGAAGCCGTCAGATACCTACATACAGTTATGGAAGCCGTCAGATACGTACACACAGTTATGGAAGCCATCAGATACATTCATACAGTTATGGAAGGCGTCAGATACGTACATACAGTTATGGAAGGCGTCAGATACCTACATACAGTTATGGAAGGCGTCAGATACGTACATACAGTTATGGAAGGCGTCAGATACGTTCATACAGTTATGGAAGGCGTCAGATAGGTACATACAGTTATGGAAGCCGTCAGATACGTACATACAGTTATGGAAGGCGTCAGATACGTTCATACAGTTATGGAAGGCGTCAGATAGGTACATACAGTTATGGAAGCCGTCAGATACGTACATACAGTTATGGAAGCCGTCAGATACGTACATACAGTTATGGAAGGCGTCAGATACGTACATACAGTTATGGAAGGCGTCAGGTACGTACACACAGTTATGGAAGCCGTCAGATACCTACATACAGTTATGGAAGGCGTCAGATACGTACATACAGTTATGGAAGGCGTCAGATACGTACATACAGTTATGGAAGGCGTCAGATACCTACATACAGTTATGGAAGGCGTCAGGTACGTACACACAGTTATGGAAGCCGTCAGATACCTACATACAGTTATGGAAGGCGTCAGATACGTACATACAGTTATGGAAGCCGTCAGATACCTACATACAGTTATGGAAGGCGTCAGATACGTACATACAGTTATGGAAGGCGTCAGGTACGTACACACAGTTATGGAAGCCATCAGATACATACATACAGTTATGGAAGGCGTCAGATACGTACATACAGTTATGGAAGGCGTCAGGTACGTACATACAGTTATGGAAGGCGTCAGGTACGTACACACAGTTATGGAAGCCGTCAGATACCTACATACAGTTATGGAAGGCGTCAGGTACGTACACACAGTTATGGAAGCCGTCAGATACCTACATACAGTTATGGAAGGCGTCAGATACGTACATACAGTTATGGAAGGCGTCAGGTACGTACATACAGTTATGGAAGGCGTCAGGTACGTACATACAGTTATGGAAGGTGTCAGATACGTACATACAGTTATGGAAGGCGTCAGATACGTACATACAGTTATGGAAGGCGTCAGGCACGTTCATACAGTTATGGAAGCCGTCAGATACGTACATACAGTTATGGAAGCCGTCAGATACGTACATACAGTTATGGAAGGCGTCAGATACGTACATACAGTTATGGAAGGCGTCAGATACGTACACACAGTTATGGAAGCCGTCAGATACCTACATACAGTTATGGAAAGCGTCAGATACGTACATACAGTTATGGAAGGCGTCAGATACGTACATATAGTTATGGAAGGCGTCAGATACGTAAATACAGTTATGGAAGGCGTCAGGTACGTACACACAGTTATGGAAGCCGTCAGATACGTACACACAGTTATGGAAGGCGTCAGGTACGTACACACAGTTATGGAAGCCGTCAGATACGTACACACAGTTATGGAAGGCGTCAGATACGTTCATACAGATATGGAAGGCGTCAGATACGTACATACAGTTATGGAAGGCGTCAGATACGTACACACAGTTATGGAAGGCGTCAGATACGTACATACAGTTATGGAAGCCGTCAGATACCTACATACAGTTATGGAAAGCGTCAGATACGTACATACAGTTATGGAAGGCGTCAGATACGTACATACAGTTATGGAAGGCGTCAGATACGTAAATACAGTTATGGAAGGCGTCAGGTACGTACACACAGTTATGGAAGCCATCAGATACGTTCACACAGTTATGGAAGGCGTCAGGTACGTACACACAGTTATGGAAGCCGTCAGATACGTACACACAGTTATGGAAGGCGTCAGATACGTTCATACAGTTATGGAAGGCGTCAGATACGTACATACAGTTATGGAAGGCGTCAGATACGTACATACAGTTATGGAAGGCGTCAGATACGTTCATACAGTTATGGAAGGCGTCAGAAACGTACATACAGTTATGGAAGGCGTCAGATAGGTACATACAGTTATGGAAGCCGTCAGATACGTACACACAGTTATGGAAGCCATCAGATACATACATACAGTTATGGAAGGCGTCAGATACGTACATACAGTTATGGAAGGCGTCAGATACGTACACACAGTTATGGAAGGCGTCAGATACGTACACACAGTTATGGAAGGCGTCAGATACGTACACACAGTTATGGAAGCCGACAGATACGTACATACAGTTATGGAAGCCTTCAGATACGTACACACAGTTATGGAAGCCATCAGATACATTCATACAGTTATGGAAGGCATCAGATACGTACATACAGTTATGGAAGGCGTCAGATACGTACACACAGTTATGGAAGGCGTTAGATACGTACACACAGTTACGGAAGGCGTCAGATACGTACATACAGTTATGGAAGGCGTCAGATACGTAAACACAGTTATGGAAGGCGTCAGGTACGTACACACAGTTATGGAAGCCGTCAGATACGTACATACAGTTATGAAAGGCGTCAGGTACGTACACACAGTTATGGAAGCCGTCAGATACGTACATACAGTTATGGAAGGCGTCAGATACGTACACACAGTTATGGAAGGCGTCAGATACGTTCATACAGTTATGGAAGGCGTCAGATACGTACATACAGTTATGGAAGGCGTCAGATACGTACATACAGTTATGGAAGCCGTCAGATACGTACACACAGTTATGGAAGGCGTCAGGTACGTACACACAGTTATGGAAGCCATCAGATACATACATACAGTTATGGAAGGCGTCATATACGTACATACAGTAATGGAAGGCGTCAGGTACGTACACACAGTTATGGAAGCCGTCAGATACCTACATACAGTTATGGAAGGCGTCAGATACGTTCATACAGTTATGGAAGCCTTCAGATACGTACACACAGTTATGGAAGCCATCAGATACATTCATACAGTTATGGAAGGTGTCAGATACGTACATACAGTTATGGAAGGCGTCAGATACCTACATACAGTTATGGAAGGCGTCAGATACGTTCATACAGTTATGGAAGGCGTCAGATAGGTACATACAGTTATGGAAGGCGTCAGATACCTACATACAGTTATGGAAGGCGTCAGATACGTTCATACAGTTATGGAAGGCGTCAGATACGTACACACAGTTATGGAAGCCATCAGATACATACATACAGTTATGGAAGGCGTCAGATACGTACATACAGTTATGGAAGGCGTCAGGTACGTACACACAGTTATGGAAGCCGTCAGATACCTACATACAGTTATGGAAGGCGTCAGATACGTACACACAGTTATGGAAGGCGTCAGGTACGTACATATAGTTATGGAAGGCGTCAGGTACGTACATACAGTTATGGAAGGCGTCAAGTACGTACATACAGTTATGGAAGCCGTCAGATACGTACACACAGTTATGGAAGTCATCAGATACATACATACAGTTATGGAAGGCGTCATATACGTACATACAGTTATGGAAGGCGTCAGGTACGTACACACAGTTATGGAAGCCGTCAGATACCTACATACAGTTATGGAAGGCGTCAGATACGTTCATACAGTTATGGAAGCCTTCAGATACGTACACACAGTTATGGAAGCCATCAGATACATTCATACAGTTATGGAAAGCGTCAGATACGTACATACAGTTATGGAACGCGTCAGATACCTACATACAGTTATGGAAGGCGTCAGATACGTTCATACAGTTATGGAAGGCGTCAGATAGGTACATACAGTTATGGAAGGCGTCAGATACCTACATACAGTTATGGAAGGCGTCAGATACGTTCATACAGTTATGGAAGGCGTCAGATACGTACACACAGTTATGGAAGCCATCAGATACATACATACAGTTATGGAAGGCGTCAGATACGTACATACAGTTATGGAAGGCGTCAGGTACGTACACACAGTTATGGAAGCCGTCAGATACCTACATACAGTTATGGAAGGCGTCAGATACGTACACACAGTTATGGAAGGCGTCAGGTACGTACATATAGTTATGGAAGGCGTCAGGTACGTACATACAGTTATGGAAGGCGTCAAGTACGTACATACAGTTATGGAAGGTGTCAGATACGTACATACAGTTATGGAAGGCGTCAGATACGTACATACAGTTATGGAAGGCATCAGGTACGTTCATACAGTTATGGAAGCCGTCAGATACGTACATACAGTTATGGAAGCCGTCAGATACGTACATACAGTTATGGAAGGCGTCAGATACGTACACACAGTTATGGAAGGCGTCAGATACGTACATACAGTTATGGAAGGCGTCAGATACGTACACACAGTTATGGAAGGCGTCAGATACGTACACACAGTTATGGAAGGCGTCAGAGACGTACACACAGTTATGGAAGGCGTCAGATACGTGCATACAGTTATGGAAGCCGTCAGATACGTACATACAGTTATGGAAGGCGTCAGATAGGTACATACAGTTATGGAAGGCGTCAGATACGTACATACAGTTATGGAAGGCGTCAGATACGTTCATACAGTTATGGAAGCCGTCAGATACGTACACACAGTTATGGATGGTTTCAGATACGTAAACACAGTTATGGAAGGCGTCAGATACGTACATACAGTTATGGAAGGCGTCAGATACGTACATACAGTTATGGAAGGCGTCAGATACGTACACACAGTTATGGAAGGCGTCAGATACGTACACACAGTTATGGAAGGCGTCAGATACGTACACACAGTTATGGAAGGCGTCAGAGACGTACACACAGTTATGGAAGGCGTCAGATACGTGCATACAGTTATGGAAGCCGTCAGATACGTACATACAGTTATGGAAGGCGTCAGATAGGTACATACAGTTATGGAAGGCGTCAGATACGTACATACAGTTATGGAAGGCGTCAGATACGTTCATACAGTTATGGAAGCCGTCAGATACGTACACACAGTTATGGATGGTTTCAGATACGTAAACACAGTTATGGAAGGCGTCAGATACGTACATACAGTTATGGAAGGCGTCAGATACGTTCATACAGTTATGGAAGGCGTCAGAAACGTACATACAGTTATGGAAGCCGTCAGGTACGTACATACAGTTATGGAAGCCGTCAGATACGTACACACAGTTATGGAAGCCATCAGATACATACATACAGTTATGGAAGGCGTCAGGTACGTACACACAGTTATGGAAGCCGTCAGATACGTACACACAGTTATGAAAGGCGTCAGGTACGTACACACAGTTATGGAAGCCGTCAGATACGTACATACAGTTATGGAAGGCGTCAGATACGTACACACAGTTATGGAAGGCGTCAGATACGTTCATACAGTTATGGAAGGCGTCAGATACGTACATACAGTTATGGAAGGCGTCAGATACGTACATACAGTTATGGAAGCCGTCAGATACGTACACACAGTTATGGAAGCCATCAGATACATACATACAGTTATGGAAGGCGTCATATACGTACATACAGTTATGGAAGGTGTCAGGTACGTACACACAGTTATGGAAGCCGTCAGATACCTACATACAGTTATGGAAGGCGTCAGATACGTTCATACAGTTATGGAAGCCTTCAGATACGTACACACAGTTATGGAAGCCATCAGATACATTCATACAGTTATGGAAGGCGTCAGATACGTACATACAGTTATGGAAGGCGTCAGATACCTACATACAGTTATGGAAGGCGTCAGATACGTTCATACAGTTATGGAAGGCGTCAGATACGTACATACAGTTATGGAAGGCGTCAGATACCTACATACAGTTATGGAAGGCGTCAGATACGTTCATACAGTTATGGAAGGCGTCAGATACGTACACACAGTTATGGAAGCCATCAGATACATACATACAGTTATGGAAGGCGTCAGATACGTACATACAGTTATGGAAGGCGTCAGGTACGTACACACAGTTATGGAAGCCGTCAGATACCTACATACAGTTATGGAAGGCGTCAGATACGTACACACAGTTATGGAAGGCGTCAGGTACGTACATATAGTTATGGAAGGCGTCAGGTACGTACATACAGTTATGGAAGGCGTCAAGTACGTACATACAGTTATGGAAGCCGTCAGATACGTACACACAGTTATGGAAGCCATCAGATACATACATACAGTTATGGAAGGCGTCATATACGTGCATACAGTTATGGAAGGCGTCAGATACGTTCATACAGTTATGGAAGCCTTCAGATACGTACACACAGTTATGGAAGCCGTCAGATACCTACATACAGTTATGGAAGGCGTCAGATACGTACACACAGTTATGGAAGCCTTCAGATACGTACACACAGTTAGGGAAGCCATCAGATACATTCATACAGTTATGGAAGGCGTCAGATACGTACATACAGTTATGGAAGGCGTCAGATACCTACATACAGTTATGGAAGGCGTCAGATACGTTCATACAGTTATGGAAGGCGTCAGATAGGTACATACAGTTATGGAAGGTGTCAGATACCTACATACAGTTATGGAAGGCGTCAGATACGTTCATACAGTTATGGAAGGCGTCAGATACGTACACACAGTTATGGAAGCCATCAGATACATACATACAGTTATGGAAGGCGTCAGATACGTACATACAGTTATGGAAGGCGTCAGGTACGTACACACAGTTATGGAAGCCGTCAGATACCTACATACAGTTATGGAAGGCGTCAGATACGTACACACAGTTATGGAAGGCGTCAGGTACGTACATATAGTTATGGAAGGCGTCAGGTACGTACATACAGTTATGGAAGGCGTCAAGTACGTACATACAGTTATGGAAGGTGTCAGATACGTACATACAGTTATGGAAGGCGTCAGATACGTACATACAGTTATGGAAGGCATCAGGTACGTTCATACAGTTATGGAAGCCGTCAGATACGTACATACAGTTATGGAAGCCGTCAGATACGTACATACAGTTATGGAAGGCGTCAGATACGTACACACAGTTATGGAAGGCGTCAGATACGTACATACAGTTATGGAAGGCGTCAGATACGTACACACAGTTATGGAAGGCGTCAGATACGTACACACAGTTATGGAAGGCGTCAGAGACGTACACACAGTTATGGAAGGCGTCAGATACGTGCATACAGTTATGGAAGGCGTCAGATACGTACACACAGTTATGGAAGGCGTCAGATACGTACACACAGTTATGGAAGGCGTCAGAGACGTACACACAGTTATGGAAGGCGTCAGATACGTGCATACAGTTATGGAAGGCGTCAGATACGTGCATACAGTTATGGAAGGCATCAGATACGTACATACAGTTATGGAAGGCGTCAGATACGTACATACAGTTATGGAAGGCGTCAGATACGTTCATACAGTTATGGAAGCCGTCAGATACGTACACACAGTTATGGATGGTTTCAGATACGTAAACACAGTTATGGAAGGCGTCAGATACGTACATACAGTTATGGAAGCCGTCAGATACGTACATACAGTTATGGAAGGCGTCAGATACGTACACACAGTTATGGAAGGCGTCAGATACGTACATACAGTTATGGAAGCCGTCAGATACCTACATACAGTTATGGAAAGCGTCAGATACGTACACACAGTTATGGAAGGCGTCAGATACGTACATACAGTTATGGAAGGCGTCAGATACGTAAATACAGTTATGGAAGGCGTCAGGTACGTACACACAGTTATGGAAGGCGTCAGGTACGTACACACAGTTATGGAAGCCGTCAGATACGTACACACAGTTATGGAAGGCGTTAGATACGTTCATACAGTTATGGAAGGCGTCAGATACGTACATACAGTTATGGAAGGCGTCAGATACGTACATACAGTTATGGAAGCCGTCAGATACATACATACAGTTATGGAAGGCGTCAGGTACGCACACACAGTTATGGAAGCCGTCAGATACGTACACACAGTTATGGAAGGCGTCAGATACGTACATACAGTTATGGAAGCCGTCAGATACGTACATACAGTTATGGAAGGCGTCAGATACGTTCATACAGTTATGGAAGGCGTCAGAAACGTACATACAGTTATGGAAGGCGTCAGATAGGTACATACAGTTATGGAAGCCGTCAGATACGTACACACAGTTATGGAAGCCATCAGATACATACATACAGTTATGGAAGGCATCAGATACGTACATACAGTTATGGAAGGCGTCAGATACGTGCATACAGTTATGGAAGGCGTCAGATACGTACACACAGTTATGGAAGGCGTCAGATACGTACATACAGTTATGGAAGGAGTCAGGTACGTACACACAGTTATGGAAGCCGTCAGATACCTACATACAGTTATGGAAGGCGTCAAGTACGTACACACAGTTATGGAAGCCGTCAGTTACCTACATACAGTTATGGAAGGCGTCAGATACGTACATACAGTTATGGAAGGCGTCAGGTACGTACATACAGTTATGGAAGGAGTCAGGTACGTACATATAGTTATGGAAGGCGTCAGGTACGTACATACAGTTATGGAAGGCGTCAGGTACGTTCATACAGTTATGGAAGCCGTCAGATACGTACATACAGTTATGGAAGGCGTCAGGTACGTACATACAGTTATGGAAGGCGTCAGATACGTTCATACAGTTATAGTTATGGAAGGCGTCAGATACGTACATACAGTTATGGAAGGCGTCAGATACGTTCATACAGTTATGGAAGCCGTCAGATACGTTCATACAGTTATGGAAGGCGTCAGATACGTACATACAGTTATGGAAGGCGTCAGATAGGTACATACAGTTATGGAAGGCGTCAGATACGTACATACAGTTATGGAAGGCGTCAGATACGTTCATACAGTTATGGAAGCCGTCAGATACGTTCATACAGTTATGGAAGGCGTCAGATACGTACATACAGTTATGGAAGCCGTCAGATACGTACATACAGTTATGGAAGGCGTCAGATACGTACACACAGTTATGGAAGGCGTCAGATACGTACACACAGTTATGGAAGGCGTCAGATACGTACATACAGTTATGGAAGCCGTCAGATACGTACATACAGTTATGGAAGGCGTCAGATACGTACACACAGTTACGGAAGGCGTCAGATACGTACATACAGTTACGGAAGGCGTCAGATACGTACATACAGTTATGGAAGGCGTCAGATACGTACACACAGTTATGGAAGGCGTCAGATACGTACATACAGTTATGGAAGGCGTCAGATACGTACATACAGTTATGGAAGGCGTCAGGTACGTTCATACAGTTATGGAAGGCGTCAGATACGTACATACAGTTATGGAAGGCGTCAGGTACGTTCATACAGTTATGGAAGCCGTCAGATACGTACATACAGTTATGGAAGGCGTCAGATACGTAAATACAGTTATGGAAGGCGTCAGGTACGTACACACAGTTATGGAAGGCGTCAGATACGTATATACAGTTATGGAAGGCGTCAGGTACGTACGCACAGTTATGGAAGGCGTCAGATACGTACATACAGTTATGGAAGGCGTCAGATACGTACATACAGTTATGGAAGCCGTCAGATACGTACACACAGTTATGGAAGGCGTCAGATACGTACATACAGTTATGGAAGCCGTCAGATACGTACACACAGTTATGGAAGGCGTCAGATACGTACATACAGTTATGGAAGCCGTCAGATACGTACACACAGTTATGGAAGCCGTCAGATACATACATACAGTTATGGAAGCCGTCAGATACGTACACACAGTTATGGAAGGCGTCAGATACGTACATACAGTTAAGTGAAGCCGTCAGATACGTACATACAGTTATGGAAGGCGTCAGGTACGTACACACAGTTATGGAAGCCGTCAGATACGTACATACAGTTATGGAAGGCGTCAGGTACGTACACACAGTTATGGAAGGCGTCAGATACGTACATACAGTTATGGAAGCCGTCAGATACGTACATACAGTTATGGAAGGCGTCAGATAGGTACATACAGTTATGGAAGGCGTCAGATACGTACATACAGTTATGGAAGGCGTCAGATACGTACACACAGTTATGGAAGCCATCAGATACATACATACAGTTATGGAAGGCGTCAGATACGTACATACAGTTATGGAAGGCGTCAGGTACGTACACACAGTTATGGAAGCCGTCAGATACCTACATACAGTTATGGAAGGCGTCAGGTACGTACACACAGTTATGGAAGCCGTCAGATACGTACATACAGTTATGGAAGCCGTCAGATACGTACATACAGTTATGGAAGGCGTCAGATACGTACACACAGTTATGGAAGGCGTCAGATACGTACATACAGTTATTGAAGGCGTCAGGTACGTACATAAAGTTATGGAAGGCGTCAGATACGTACACACAGTTATGGAAGGCGTCAGATACGTACATACAGTTATGGAAGCCGTCAGATACGTACATACAGTTATGGAAGGCGTCAGGTACGTACATACAGTTATGGAAGGCGTCAGGTACGTTCATACAGTTATGGAAGGCGGCAGATACGTACACACAGTTATGGAAGGCGTCAGATACGTTCATACAGTTATGGAAGGCGTCAGATACGTTCATACAGTTATGGAAGCCATCAGATACGTACACACAGTTATGGAAGCCGTCAGGTACGTACATACAGTTATGGAAGCCGTCAGATACGTACATACAGTTATGGAAGCCGTCAGATACGTACATACAGTTATGGAAGGCGTCAGATACGTACACACAGTTATGGAAGCCGTCTGATACGTACATACAGTTATGGAAGGCGTCAGATACGTACATACAGTTATGGAAGGCGTCAGATACCTACATACAGTTATGGAAGGCGTCAGATACGTACACACAGTTATGGAAGGCGTCAGATACGTACACACAGTTATGGAAGGCGTCAGATACGTACACACAGTTATGGAAGGCGGCAGATACGTACACACAGTTATGGAAGGCGTCAGATACGTACATACAGTTATGGAAGGCGTCAGATACGTACACACAGTTATGGAAGGCGTCAGATACGTACATACAGTTATGGAAGCCGTCAGATACGTACATACAGTTATGGAAGGCGTCAGATACGTACATACAGTTATGGAAGCCGTCAGATACGTACATACAGTTATGTAAGGCGTCAGATACGTACATACAGTTATGGAAGCCATCAGGTACGTACATACAGTTATGGAAGCCGTCAGGTACGTACATACATTTATGGAAGCCGTCAGATACGTACATACAGTTATGGAAGGCGTCAGATACTTACATACAGTTATGGAAGCCGTCAGATACGTACATACAGTTATGGAAGCCGTCAAGTACGTACATACAGTTATGGAAGGCGTCAGATACGTACATACAGTTATGGAAGCCGTCAGATACGTACACACAGTTATGGAAGGCGTCAGATAGGTACATACAGTTATGGAAGGCGTCAGATACGTACATACAGTTATGGAAGGCGTCAGATAGGTACATACAGTTATGGAAGGCGTCAGGTACGTACACACAGTTATGGAAGCCGTCAGATACCTACATACAGTTATGGAAGGCGTCAGGTACGTACACACAGTTATGGAAGCCGTCAGATACGTACATACAGTTATGGAAGGCGTCAGATAGGTACATACAGTTATGGAAGCCGTCAGATACCTACATACAGTTATGGAAGCCGTCAGGTACGTACATACAGTTATGGAAGCCGTCAGATACTTACACACAGTTATGGAAGGCGTCAGATACGTACACACAGTTATGGAAGGCGTCAGATACGTACATACAGTTATGGAAGCCGTCAGATACGTACATACAGTTATGGAAGGCGTCAGGTACGTACACACAGTTATGGAAGCCGTCAGATACGTTCATACAGTTATGGAAGGCGTCAGATACGTACATACAGTTATGGAAGGCGTCAGATAGGTACATACAGTTATGGAAGGCGTCAGATACGTACATACAGTTATCGAAGGCGTCAGATACGTACACACAGTTATGGAAGCCATCAGATACATACATACAGTTATGGAAGGCGTCAGATACATACATACAGTTATGGAAGGCGTCAGGTACGTACACACAGTTATGGAAGCCGTCAGATACCTACATACAGTTATGGAAGCCGTCAGATACGTACATACAGTTATGGAAGGCGTCAGATACGTACATACAGTTATGGAAGGCGTCAGGTACGTACATACAGTTATGGAAGGCGTCAGATACGTACACACAGTTATGGAAGGCGTCAGATACGTACATACAGTTATGGAAGCCGTCAGATACGTACATACAGTTATGGAAGGCGTCAGGTACGTACATACAGTTATGGAAGGCGTCAGATACTTTAATACAGTTATGGAAGGCGGCAGATACGTACACACAGTTATGGAAGGCGTCAGATACGTTCATACAGTTATGGAAGGCGTCAGATACGTTCATACAGTTATGGAAGCCATCAGATACGTACACACAGTTATGGAAGCCGTCAGGTATGTAAATACAGTTATGGAAGCCGTCAGATACGTACATACAGTTATGGAAGCCGTCAGATACGTACATACAGTTATGGAAGGCGTCAGATACGTACACACAGTTATGGAAGCCGTATGATACGTACACACAGTTATGTAAGGCGTCAGATACGTACATACAGTTATGGAAGCCGTCAGATACGTACATACAGTTATGGAAGGCGTCAGATACGTACATACAGTTATGGAAGCCGTTAGATACGTGCATACAGTTATGGAAGGCGTCAGATACGTACATACAGTTATGGAAGGCGTCAGATACGTACATACAGTTATGGAAGCCGTCAAGTACGTACATACAGTTATGGAAGGTGTCAGATACGTACATACAGTTATGGAAGCCATCAGGTATGTACATACAGTTATGGAAGGCGTCAGATACGTACATACAGTTATGGAAGCCGTCAGATACGTGCATACAGTTATGGAAGGCGTCAGATACGTACATACAGTTATGGAAGCCGTCAAGTACGTACATACAGTTATGGAAGGTGTCAGATACGTACATACAGTTATGGAAGCCATCAGGTACGTACATACAGTTATGGAAGCCGTCAGATACGTACATACAGTTATGGAAGCCGTCAGATACGTACACACAGTTATGGAAGGCGTCAGATACGTTCATACAGTTATGGAAGGCGTCAGATACGTACATACAGTTATGGAAGGCGTCAGATACGTACACACAGTTATGGAAGCCGTCAGATACGTACATACAGTTATGGAAGGCGTCAGATACGTACATACAGTTATGGAAGGCGTCAGATACGTACACACAGTTATGGAAGGCGTCAGATACGTACATACAGTTATGGAAGCCGTCAGATACGTACATACAGTTATGGAAGGCGTCAGATACGTACACACAGTTATGGAAGCCGTCAGATACGTACATACAGTTATGGAAGGCGTCAGGTACGTACATACAGTTATGGAAGGCGTCAGATACGTACATACAGTTATGGAAGGCGTCAGATACGTACATACAGTTATGGAAGCCGTCAGATACGTACATACAGTTATGTAGGATAATGTAACTAATTAGGATACTAATGTAACCTGTAAGGAGGGACCCTGTGCCCAGCACCTGATTATCGTCAGTCCTTGGTTTCAGCCTCGTGGCGAGTCCCTTCCATCTATAGATCTGTGTGTGATACGTGGGAACCTGTGATTGCCAGAAATTGGAGACCTAAGAGCCGATAGATGTGAGGAGACCATCATCATCATCATCATCATCATCCTCATCAGTCATTACCAGTCATTAAAGCAAGAAGTGCACAACATTACAGGCAATGTCCTCCATCCATCATCCCCAGACTCCTCCTGGCCCATTACTGTCAGCCCTGGGAGGTCCTGCTGCCACACGTATCTGTAGATGCATCTTCTATATCATCTATAGGGTCTGCAGGGACATTGGACAAAATCTATTGTACCACGTTTTTTCCATCGCAAATTTTACAGTTTTGCGCCGATTTTCCCTGAATTGCCCCGGGATTTTGGCGCACGCGACGGAAATCGGGGGCGTGGCCGAACGAAAACCCGACGGATTCGGAGAAACCGCCGTATTTTTTTTAAAAAAGTGTCGCTGGACACGCGCTTACCTGCACCCCACCCGGCTTGGTGAACTTCAGTGCATTCCGATGGACTTCAACGCAGCAGCGACACCTGGTGGACGTCGGAGGAACTGCCTTAGTGAATCTCCGGAAGACCCGAATCCTCTGCAGAGAACGCGCCGCTGGATCGCGACAAGACCAGGTGAGTAAATCTGCCCCTATGTGTATAGGAGAGTCCTGACTTTCCACCAGTGACACATAAGGGGGTCATTTTTGTTTGCCTTTTTCGCTTTATCTCTTATAGTTGCAACTTTGTTGCCACATTTGCATATTTGCGCCAAAATGTACAACTTTTCCACTCGCCTAGTAGAGTTAGCAGCGCAAGAACTTTTCAGTGTTGCGGTTTTTTTAACTCTAGATGTAGACGCATAGAAAAGTCCCCTGTCCTCTGTTATTCCTCTCGGTAATGTGCAATACAGCCAGTCCCCCAGTACTCAAGAACACCCGACTTACAGACGACCCCTAGTTACAAATGGACCTCTGGATGTTGGTAATTACTATACAATAGGCTACAATAATCAGCTATAACAGTGATCACAGGCGTCTGTAATGAAGCTTTATTGGTAATCCTGGTTCTTATGACAATCCAAAAATTTTAAAATCCGATTGTCACAGAGACCAAAACAAATTCTGTCTAGAGTTACAATTATAAAATATACAGTTCTGACTTACATACAAATTCAACATAAGAACAAACTTACAGAGCCCATCCTGTGGGTGACCCGGGGACTGCCTGTACTTGTTTGTGAGAAAATACCTTGACTTGTTCTGAGGACTGGACCTTCTATGTATCATGTATATCTAGTTATTGGACTTTTTCTGTGTAGGTTCTGTCTCTTTTTACATGGATTTGTTTCCATTGATCTCATAAAGGGTTAATTTGTTACTTTATGTTTTATACATTTTGGTAATTGTTTCCTCTTTTTTCTGATAAGCATAAAAAGAATCAGAAATCTGATACAAATCGAGAGAAAATGGAGCAATAGAATTTGGTGCAAATAAACTCCAGTCCTGTGCAGGCAAATGCAAAAATTTAGAAGGGGGGGGTCGCAGAAGAATTTTCGGCTTTTGTGCAACTTTTTTTTTTATAAAATGCGCACAAAACCAAACAACAGACACACATGTCTGATATATCACCCTCTAAGATAAATGAAGCAAGTCCAAAAGCCAGAAAACACAAATATCCTGATTTAAGATAAATGACCCCCATAGGGCAGGATAGTAAATTAATAATTTTTTTAATTTTATTTGCTGAACTTTAGAGAGAGGGTGAGCAGGGAGTAACATCCCATGTGAAACTGTATCTGCAAACCATGCTATGGAATCACAGGAGAAATCAGCATATCCAGGAGACACAACCAGAGCAGAACTAGGCGAAACTGAGGAGGATAGCAAAGAAACTGTCCTACACAGATATTCAAGATAATAGGCAAAGTTGTTCTCTATCCCAAGTTGATTTGTGGAAAACTAAGTACAGGCGGTCCCCTACTTAAGAACACTCGACTTACATATGACCCCTAGTTACAAACGGACCTCTGGATGTTGGTAACTTACTGTACTTTATCCTTAGGCTACAATAATCAGCTATAACAGTTATCACAGGCGTCTGTAATGAAGCTTTAGTGTTACTCCTGGTTCTTATGATAATCCAACATTTTTAAAATCCATTTGTCACGGAGACCCAAAAAAATTTGGCTGGGGTTACAATTATAAAATATACAGTTCCGACTTACATACAAACTCAACTTAAGAACAAACCTACAGAACCTATCTTGTACGTAACCCGGGGACTGCCTATTGTGATATTTAATGGGGGTCATTTACTAAGGGCCCGATTCGCGTTTTCCCGACGTGTTACCCGAATATTTCCGATTTGCGCCGATTGTACCTGAATTGCCCCGGGATTGTGGCGCACGTGATCGGATTGTGGCGCATCGGCGCCGGCATGCGCGCGATGGAAATCGGGGGGCGTGACCGAACGAAAACCCGACGTATTCGGAAAAACCGCCGCATTTAAAAACCGAAAAAGTGTCGCTTGGGGAGCGCTTACCTTCACCTGGTCCGAGGTGGTGCATTCCGGCGCGATGAGATGACTTTCAGCGCAGCAGCGCCACCTGGTGGACGGCGGAGGAACTACCTTCTTAAATCCCGGCCGGACCCGAATCCAGAGCAGAGAACGCGCCGCTGGATCGCGAATGGGCCGGGTAAGTAAATTTGCCCCAATGTGTCTGGTCTTAACGGTGCGCATTTACTAAGAGTCCGAATCACGTTTTTCCGCCGGGTTTCCCAAATTTTTCCGATTTGCGCCGGATTGCCCCGGGATTTTGGCGCACACGATCGGATTGTGGCGCATCGGCGTTGGCTTTCACGCGACATAAATCTGGGGCGTGGCCGTCGGAAAACCTGACGGATTCGGAAAAAACACAAATTTTTTTTTAAAAATTGGGGCAGATTTACTTACCCGGTCCATTCGTGATCCAGCGGCGCGTTCTCTGCACAGGATTCGGGTCCGGCAGGGATTTATGAAGGTAGTTCTTCCGCCGCCCACCAGGTGGCACTGCTGCGCTGAAAGTCATCTCATCGCGCCGGAATGCACCACCTCGGACCAGGTGAAGGTAAGCGCTTCCCAAGCGACACTTTTTCGGTTTTTAAATGCGGCGGTTTTTCCGAATACGTCGGGTTTTCGTTCGGCCACGCCCCCCGATTTCCGTCGCGCGCATGCCGGCGCCGATGCGCCACAATCCGATCGCGTGCGCCACAATCCCGGGCAATTCAGGTACAATCGGCGCAAATCGGAAATATTCGGGTAACACGTCGGGAAAACGCGAATCGGCCCTTAGTAAATGACCCCCATTGTGTTGCAAAATTAGCACTCACATACACCGGGAAGAAGAAGGACACCTAGTGGACATCGGGTGCACGACCTGGCAGAACCCGAATCAGCATCGGAGAACGCACCGCTGGATCGCGACTGGACCGGGTAAGTAAATCTGCCCCAATGTGTCTAATGTGTATTATTTGGATAATACTAATATTCTTATTCTTTTATTACTATTATTATTAGTGATCTGTGGACCTTTACAAAGTTGAATATTCTGTTTGAATCCAGAGTCCGGTACTGAACCTTAATCCGAATCCACTAGCCATTAAATGAGCCATTAAAGATGCCATAACAGTGATCCCCGATCCTCCCCAAAATGGCGGCAAACACCCCCCCCTCCCCCCATGATTTAAATGCCGCTGATGGCTTTGCAGTAACTTTTACAGAGATAACATCCTGGCACTAATCGCAAGTGTCATTAACCATTAACAGGTGGGTGGGGGGAAAAGTTGAGTCAGACCTGGACCCGAACTTTGTCAGAAGTTTCATGGATCGGAGCCTGAAAGTTTGGCACGGGCTAAAATTTTGTGTTTCGGCTCCACTAATAATTATTATTATTATTATTATTATTATTATCATTATTATTATTATTATTATTATTATTATTATTATTATTATTATTGCTTTTTACTACTTATATTTATTTTGTTCTTTTATTGCATTATTTTTGCATTATTATTGCTGCTGTTATTACTTTCTATTATTTGTTTAGCTCTTCTTTTATGCCATTATTTTTGCATTATTATAGTTTTTTCTGTGTGTATATTATTATTAATATTATTACTACCACCATTTATATTTATTGCATTATTTTCCAGTGCTCTATAAAAACGTCAGCTCATTCTGCAGCACACGACACCTTACACGGCTCCAGACAACAAAGTATAAAAGGTTACGGGTGTCCGAAACAAGGGGTTTGTAGAATTTGTCTTTCTCCAAATGTTTACAATTTTTCTTACGTATCAATATGCCACATAAACCACCATATTTATAATAATAATTCCTTTATGTATATAGTGCACACAGATTACGCAGCGCTACACAGATGGGGCCAAATTGGTCTCTGTCCCCATGGGGCTCACAATCTAAGCAACCTACTAGTATGTTTTGGAGTGTGGAAGGAAACCGGAGGACCTGGAGAGATCATACAAACTCTTTGTAGATGTAGACCTGGGTGGAATTTGATCCCAGGACCCTAGCGCTGTGAGGCTGTAGAGCAAACCACTGAGCCACCGTGCTGCTCTATTTACTTGTGTATGACCTTTGGTTCATACTTGTGTGAGGGTCCCACTTACCTGTTGGTTTTGGACTCATCTCTACAATTTGACTACCAGATCAAAAGAGCCTGAGACCTTGTGCCACTTGATAAATTTACTTTGATTAGGTTGAAGGTTCCAACACGCTCAAATTTTTTTCACCAGACATTTTGTTTCTCCTCCCGGACACTCACCGGCAGCTGTTCCTGGTTGGTCGGCACATGGATATGACCCGTGTTGGGTGGATGTCTCTCTCCATTCTGTTAAGTCCTGTTATGATAGACGATGCACTGACCATAATAAGTTCCCTTCCGCCATCTGGACGCCTCTTGGGGCATTGTGGTCGCCTTGTGTAAGTGGAGTCTGTATCTGGTAAAAGTAGGTCATCTCCAAAAATGGAAGAATTCGATGTAACTGTCACATATAGAGTCATCTGGTGCACAAGAAAGTATCTAAAGATTCTGTATCGAGTGAATTCTTAGCTACAACGTACCGGTATATCACGAGCCGGAGATATCCCCTCTCTGCTTGAGCCCATCTCAATACCCGCCATCATGTATGTCTGACCCAGGTATTGTATGGTAAGTACAGGAAGTGAGATTATGAGAACAGATAGAATTGTGCCCAGAATTATCGGTACTAAGGGTCACTGACTGGACGTGAGTAGGTGTAGAGGGGAAGGCGTTCACAATAAGGGTCACTGACTGGACGTGAGTAGGTGTAGAGGGGGGGACGTTCACAATAAGGGTCACTGACCGGACGTGAGTAGGTGTAGAGGGGGGACATTCACAATAAGGGTCACTGACTGGACGTGAGTAGGTGTAGAGGGGGGACATTCACAATAAGGGTCACTGACTGGACGTGAGTAGGTGTAGAGGGGGGGACGTTCACAATAAGGGTCACTGACTGGACGTGAGTAGGTGTAGAGGGGGGGCGTTCACAATAAGGGTCACTGACCGGACGTGAGTAGGTGTAGAGGGGGGACATTCACAATAAGGGTCACTGACCGGACGTGAGTAGGTGTAGAGGGGGGACATTCACAATAAGGGTCACTGACTGGACGTGAGTAGGTGTAGAGGGGGGACATTCACAATAAGGGTCACTGACTGGACGTGAGTAGGTGTAGAGGGGGGACGTTCACAATAAGGGTCACTGACTGGATGTGAGTAGGTGTAGAGGGGGGATGTTCACAATAAGGGTCACTGACTGGATGTGAGTAGATGTAGAGGGGGGGACGTTCACAATTAGGGTCACTGACTGGACGTGAGTAGGTGTAGAGGGGGGACGTTCACAATAAGGGTCACTGACTGGATGTGAGTAGATGTAGAGGGGGGGACGTTCACAATAAGGGTCACTGACTGGATTTGAGTAGGTGTAGAGGGGGGCGTTCACAATAAGGGTCACTGACTGGACGTGAGTAGGTGTAGAGGGGGGGCGTTCACAATAAGGGTCACTGACTGGACGTGAGTAGGTGTAGAGGGGGGACGTTCACAATAAGGGTCACTGACTGGATGTGAGTAGATGTAGAGGGGGGGACGTTCACAATAAGGGTCACTGACTGGACGTGAGTAGGTGTAGAGGGGGGGACGTTCACAATAAGGGTCACTGACTGGATGTGAGTAGGTGTAGAGGGGGGACGTTCACAATAAGGGTCACTGACTGGACGTGAGTAGGTGTAGAGGGGGGACGTTCACAATAAGGGTCACTGACTGGACGTGAGTAGGTGTAGAGGGGGGGCGTCCACAATAAGGGTCACTGACTGGACGTGAGTAGATGTAGAGGGGGGGACGTTCACAATAAGCGTCACTGACTGGACGTAACTCAAAAACTCATGTTCAATGTCAACATTTTTGAACACATTGGGGCTCATTTACTAAGGGTCCGAATCACGCATTTTTCCGATTTGTACCGAATTGCCCCAGATTTTGGCGGACACGATCGGATCGTGGCGCATCGGAGCCGGCTTTCACGCGACAGAAATCGTGGGGCGTGGCCATCGGAAAAACCGCAGAATTAAAAAAAAAAATTGTATCCCAAGACTAGCACTCACATACACCGAGATGGAGGAGGTGAACTCCGGCGGACTTCAGTGCAGCAGCGACACCTAGTGGACTTCGGGCGCACGACCTTAGTGAATTCCGGCAGAACCCGAATCAGTGTTGGAGAACGCGCCGCGGGATCGCGAATGGACCGGGTAAGTAAATGACCCCCAGTATTTCTCTCTTTAGCCTGTATTGCAGTTGAGTAATTCATCTCATTGTTTTGACATCTTTGCTGTCAAATGGGTGGAACCAGGTTGACTGCTTCCGGCAAGGGCAACCCATTCTACAATATGAACCTAATTATCACAGTTTCGGTACTCTATATGATAATTAGACTCACTCTTGTCAGTTGGGAGGTCCTGGGCTGGAACAGTCAGTCTGACAATAGAGATCCAAAAATAATGACATTACTTGGCCATGGTGAGAACATTCCAGAATCAGCAGATAGAGTTGGTGGAGTTGGTGAGAGGTCATCTCGACGGCTAAATCTGTGGCAATGCTGGCACTATGGCAAATTTCATCAAAAATTCATTAAAAAATCAAAAATTCCAAATTAATTTCAATAACAAATTTACTAAAGCTTAAACATTTAAAATACTAAGATGTTCAAAACAGGTCATTTTGGTCAAATTGCATCGTTAGTTCTGCCAAATGCAAAAATTATTTTGTCTTTTTTTTTTTTTTAATTTAATCCCTTTCTTTCCTTTTTCCCAAAAGACAAAACGGAGGCAGATGCAGAGAACAAGAGACAGAAAACAGGAACATTTCCATATCAATAAAAGGCTCTCATCGGCGCCAGGAATTTCTAAAGGTCTTCAATCTTCTAAGCAGGTTATATAGAACAGCTAAAAATTATATAACAAGCCCCAAAACAAAGAGCAGCATTGTCTGCGTCACTAATCAGCCGAAGAAGAGAAGCTGCGCGGAAAGAAAGGACTGGCGGAGAGCGGCTGTGCTGAGGGGCTGCTGCGGGGCTGCTGCGGTGCCGCTGTATTGTCCACTGCTCCGGAGGTGGGGAACTGCTCTGTGTATTCAGACACCTAGAACCACGGAAGAGAGACTGATTATTTATAGAGATATTCATTAGAAGACTTAAATACAGAATATTGATTTTATTATTTGCTACATTCACATCTTATTTCATTGTTTAAGAAGTTTCTAAAAGGCCGGAAACTAATATAGAAGTTTCCGTTTTGGAGGAGAAAATTTATATTCTGTTATCTCACATCTCATATCTTAGGGGAAGATTTATTGCTAGATATTCCCCCCAGCCCTACCTCCCTCCTGATATATCACGAGGCCTCTTCGTACAACTGTGCACCCGGGCAATTCTGCACCAGGTCCGGTCTAGCCTCCAATTGTGCAACATCCACCCACCGGGTGCCTGACCTTTTGGTGTGGGGGCAGTTGGATTCTTGCTTGGCCTAGTACTAGTCGGGTCACTGGTGGCTTTGTCCAGGTGGAACTGGCCACTTTCAAGCCAGGCAGGGCCAGAGTGGGGATGCATGAGGAGGTGGAGGCCACGACATGATGGAATGTTCCCCCTGAGACACTCCAGGCGTGAATTGTAGCTAAGCATCCTTGTATAGATTGTAGAGGTGAGGACTGTGATGGTAGCGGCAGCCAGGGATCACACGTGGAGTCAGGATTGATAAACATATAATTCCACAGACTTCCAACACAGCAAAATATCCTTTGTAGCCCGAGAGCGAGGTTGTGGTGGCGCTACATATAAATTCCACGCGGGGGTCCAAATTTTTTAAAGGATACCGCTTTAATTATACAACTTAAGATGCGACGCGTTTCAGCCCTGGACTAGGGCTTTCATCAGGCATAAAACATAGTGAACACTGAACTCATTATATCTAATCCTTTGACCGGAAACCCGGAAGTACGTATGCAAGATCACGTGAATTACCGGGGGTCAAAGTTCGAGTGTATTCCCGTTTTTCGACGGGCTAATAAAACAATAAAACAATAAATTACATGAACCGTAACAGATGGAAAATCCCTAAAATATCACACATCAATGGATTAATTAAAATATATGCTACTAGTGTAAATAATATCAATAATAAAATAAATAGATAGTATATGAAAATACATAAAAACAAGGAGAAGCGAATATAAATATGAGGAATCCTACTTATACACATATAATAGGAATTGCTAACACTTTCACCTCGATTGAGCAAATTCCAGAAAATGCTCCTGATCGTGTGAAAACCCTCAATTGAAGGGAGTCCTACTGGATATATAAGCTCAATACGTTATATCCACAGGGACTAAATGAAGTCATCGAATCCATTTAGGTCCTCCCCGGTTCTCCTTATAGCGCTGCTGTCTGTCCATTCACACTAGAGATTGTAATTACACCACTCAAAACAATTAACCAAAATACGGTTTATCACTTACCCCAACGGTATCCCAGTGTACTTCGGATTGACGCTCCCTCCTTCCCCTGTAGCGGTCTGCGATCCAGTGGTCCCGTCCTGTCCTTTTGGTCTCGCGCTGTAGCGGTCTCTGTCCATTTAGTCTCGCGCTTCCACCTTTTTGACCCTCCACACTCACCGTAGCGGTCAGGTAGGATACAAGCTTAGTTAAGTCCCGGTTCCCAATTTTATCCGAATACACCGGTGACACCAAACGTTTCACAAAAAGTGTTAGCAATTCCTATTATATGTGTATAAGTAGGATTCCTCATATTTATATTCGCTTCTCCTTGTTTTTATGTATTTTCATATACTATCTATTTATTTTATTATTGATATTATTTACACTAGTAGCATATATTTTAATTAATCCATTGATGTGTGATATTTTAGGGATTTTCCATCTGTTACGGTTCATGTAATTTATTGTTTTATTGTTTTATTAGCCCGTCGAAAAACGGGAATACACTCGAACTTTGACCCCCGGTAATTCACGTGATCTTGCATACGTACTTCCGGGTTTCCGGTCAAAGGATTAGATATAATGAGTTCAGTGTTCACTATGTTTTATGCCTGATGAAAGCCCTAGTCCAGGGCTGAAACGCGTCGCATCTTAAGTTGTATCATTAAAGCGGTATCCTTTAAAAAATTTGGACCCCCGCGTGGAATTTATACGTAGCGCCACCACAACCTCGCTCTCGGGCTACAAAGGATATTCATTCACCGTTCCTGGATCCTGGTCCATCAGTGAACGTGGAAATTCGAGGTCGGCAGCTTTGTTCTTCTACTTGCCTATATCATCTGAACCAAGGTGAGAGTTGTTCCTTTACTCCTACCATTAAGCCCAACTGTATCACACGATTGTTGCGCCTTTCTTCCCTTCTGTTCTTTCTTGGGCACCGGGGATTTCCTCCCCACGTCCTTGATCCCAGGTCAAATTATCTAACACAGCAAAATGGAACAGGCCGAGGTAGAGAAGTCCTTCATGCAGATTCCACAAGGTAGCTGATGGTTGGGTTGCAGTCTGGGTGCAGCTCACAGTTCTGGTCCTATAACTGGGATTGGAGAAAAGCTTAAGCTGCTTGGGCAGCAATTTCAGGTAGGCTCCGTGGAGGGTTGAACAGAGAGCCGCTAGTCTGATAGCGATCACCCTCTGATGGAGACAGAAGCTTCAGGCCTTCACATCTAGACAGTTTTAGAGCTTCACCGAAAGACTGGACCTGAAGACATGAGCCAGACCCTTGTACGGAACTACCTTATAAAAACTTCATCAGGAGCTCATTGCAAGGTGGTCTGGGTTTACCAAGCGATGGGAATCCCCGGTCACAGGGAAGGATAATAATAGTGTTACAATGACAATGACAACGACGTGGCCGTCGGAAAACCCGAAGGATTCGGAAAAAAATTCTGAATTTATTTTAAAAAATGTGTCGCTTACCTGCACCCAGGTAAGTAAATGTGCCCCAATGTGATAAAGACCCTGATACACAGTGGGGCACATTTACTTACCCGGTCCTGTTGCGATCCCCAATCCGGGTGGTCCAACAAAGATGAAGTGCGGCGCGATTCACGTAGCTCGTGCGTCCGAGTTCCTCCATCCGTCGCTTCCTTGCCGAGTTCACCTTCTTCTTCCCGGTGCTTGTGAGTGCGTGTCTTCCAACACAATTTGAAATGTTAAATCCCGTGCGTAGTCCGAATCCGTCGGGTTGTCCGTCGGCCCGTCTCCCGATTTGTGTCACGTGCAATTTGTATCCGACCAAAGTGCAGCCGCAGGACCCTTAGTAAAAGAGCCCCAGTGTGTGCATCGTATCCATTGCACACCAGTGACACTGGGCTGGATCCGTATCCATAATGTGATACATCAGAAATCTGAGAGGTCAATGTTTTAACGATATTGCGTAAAATTCAAAAATAGAATTTCAGTGAAAAGAAATGTAAATCATCTGCAGATGAGCCAAAGGGGCTTTAAAATGAATTCCGGGCTTGTAAGCAGGGACATTCCAATGGATTGTGAAGAAGATACATATAACAAAGGCACAAAGGAATCATGGGAAGAAATATGATAAATATGTCGTCACATGGTCCTAGTAACAATCTGCAGATTCTTCTCGTTCAGAGTCTGTTTTTGTACAATTGCAGCAACCCCTTTTATAGAATCCATTAACAATCATCCGGAACAATGGAAGAAGTCGCCCAACCCTCTGGAATGAAGGGAATTAGTCATCCTCAGCAGGATTTCTACATGATGGGAACCTGACAACTAAATATGGGACAATAAATCCTGCAAAAAACACAGGGGCTGATCCCCTCTGGATGTATCTCAGGGAATCAAATCAGGAGTTGGCTACCAATCATATGGTCACATTGTTATTAGGGTTAAAAGAAAACACATGTCCATCCAGTATAAACCAAGAGTGAAGGGCGGGGGTGAGGGTAAGGGGCGGGGTTAAGGGCAGGGATGTAAGTGGCAACAATTCTTTATTATACTATAACCATCAATGTTATTTTGCTGTAAGAAAAACCTCATCACTTTTTGAAGCTCTCTGCTCTCCCTGCTGTGCTCTGCTCCTGAGCTCGGCTATTCCACACCTTCACAGTTTTTATAGTAAGAAGCTTTGACGCCTCTAGAGATTTACCCCTTCTATAACATTCCTGCCCACGTCATCCTCTGTACTGATTGTGTCCTTGTATTTCACTCTTACATTGCTGATGTGGATACTGGTTTATACTTGCTGGCTATCAGTTTCCTGCAGCTATGCTCTGGTTCTTTGGTAGTTAACCCGTAGTGATTGACAGGATTGTTTTCCAAAAACCTTCTGGACCGGGACCATAATTTGATTAGAAGCTCTTCTTGGTCAGTACTGTTTACCTGCTGTAGACCCAGTTTGTAGTAAGATTCGGCTATTCTGTATTTCTGAACTATGTTTTCTGGTATCTAAACTGTTTGTCTGTATTCAGACTATCCTTCTGCCTTGTGATTTTGTACTGTGTTTGCTCTCTTACCTGTAACCTGACCATTATTTAGTCTTGTGTTCATCTTTGTGTTTTGCACTTTGATGCCTGAAGGAAACGTCGACTAGTTGTCTCCTGCTACCTAGGGTAGGCAAGGAAATCACACAGAGACACTTGGAAGACTGTCTAGCCTCAGAGCCTGCTGTCTCTGTGTTATCAGTCCGTTCCCTGTGTAGATAGGCAGCTCTAGAAACAGCCAGTTGTCTTACAGCTTACTTCAAAAATGTTTGAAGAAGGAAAATTAATAATAGAGATGACCAGAGAAGATTTACAGTTTGACAGCCTGTGAAGCTACAGCACAGAGAGGCTCTGGTAACACCCACGGGAGCCCTTTAGGCTCATTAGCATAATTTTAAAAGTTGAATTTATAAGGAAGGAGGTCATAGAGGTCACTAGGACCCTAATTCCCCCTATTTTCCGCTAATAGGAACCCCTTTATAGCATCAAGTTAAACTTTGCTACTTATGATGTAGCGATTGTACCTTCTAATCCATACGGTTAACGCATATGTGACTGGGGAGCTGACGGGTGCCCAGTAAAGAGTGTGCACTCACCCCGATGTCCATGTGAGTCTTCTTTAGGGAGACATTTTTGGATGCTGCTCTATACCAAGGGTCCCACAGAGAAATGTTTCCATCTATAGTCAGCAAAAGGGACTGATGTGAGAACATTGTCTGGGAAAGTTTTCCCAGGAAACAGAAGGAGAATGAGATTGTTCCGGAGAAGCCGGCCTGTTATGACTTTATTAGTACACCAGCAAGCATGTAATGGTTATGAGAGCCCCGAGACCCAAATAAATACTGGCTTTTAGCATAACTCGCTTCCGAGCTATTCTGAAAGAGTCTTCCGAGTTCCATTCCGCGTTTAAGAATTGTCCCCTTGACGGTGGGAATTGGATGACAGTGCTGCCGGTGGCGGAAGCGGAGAAACTGCTCTGGCAGCAGAAAGGGTCGGCAATCCATATGCTCACAGCTCCGAGGGGGGTGGATTATGGGCTCGAAGAAGATTTTGTCATATTTGCAGATCTGGGATGTATAAATATGTCTGGGGCTGTGCTACAAATGTATCCAGGACACAGCGATAAGTGTTCCATCATATAAAGATTAGGCTGCGGCATGGGGATCCTCTGTGGCACCAGGACGGTTTGGCTAAGGGTCAATCCCAACGAGGTCACTCAAGTGTCCTTATAAGTATTTACCCTTTAACCTCTGTACATGGACATGAATTTTGCAACAATGAGGGTAGAGCCACCCATTCCAGTCCTGCCGTAGGGGACAGCTGGAGTACACGGAACATGTAGGAGGCACCAGCAGTCAGAGAGTAGTCAAAGACAGTCTAGGGTCAGGGCAAGCAGCGGACAGACAGGATCTAAGGTATACAGGAACCAGGGGACAGGCCTTGAGCTGGCAAAAATGGATCAGGGTCAGGTAAAGCTAAAATCAGCCGCAGAACATAATACAGAAGTTCAGATTAAAATCAGTCATGACACTATGTACAATCTGCTCAGCTCCTCCTGCTCTATAACATGCTACCTGCAGATAGGACACTATGTACAATCTGATTGTCTCCTCATGCTCTATAACATGCTGCCTGCAGATAGGACACTATGTACAATCTGCTCAGCTCCTCCTGCTCTATAACATGCTGCCTGCAGATAGGACACTATGTACAATCTGCTCAGCTCCTCCTGCTCTATAACATGCTGCCTGCAGATAGGACACTATGTACAATCTGCTCATCTCCTCCTGCTCTATAACATGCTGCCTGAAGATAGGACAATGGGGCAGATTTACTTTCCCGGCCCATTTGCGATCCAGCGGCGCTGGGTGAAGGTAAGTGCAAGCTCCGTGACAGATTTTCTGTTTTTAAATGCGGCGGTTTTTCCGAATATGTCGGGTTTTCGTTCGGCCACGCCCTTCGATTTCCGTCGCGCGCATGCCGGTGCCGATGCGCCACAATCCAATCGCGTGCGCCAAAATCCCGGGGCAATACAGGGGGAATCGGCGCAAATCGGAAATATTCGGGTAACACATCGGGAAAACGCGAATCGGGCCCTTAGTAAATGACCCCCACTATGTACAATTTGCTCAGCTCCTCCTGCTCTATAACATGCTGCCTGCAGATAGGACACTATGTACAATCTGCTCAGCTCCTCCTGCTCTATAACATGCTGCCTGCAGATAGGACACTATGTATAATCTGCTCAGCTCCTGCTCTATAACATGCTGCCTGCAGATAGGACACTATGTACAATCTGCTCAGCTCCTCCTGCTCTATAACATGTTGCCTGCAGATAGGACACTATGTACAATTTGCTCAGCTCCTCCTGCTTTATAACATGCTGCCTGCAGATAGGACACTATGTACAATCTGCTCAGCTTTGCTTGCTCTAGAACATGCTGCCTGCAGATAGGACACTATGTACAATCTGCTCAGCTTTGCTTGCTCTAGAACATGCTGCCTGCAGATAGGACACTATGTACAATCTGCTCAGCTTTGCTTGCTCTAGAACATGCTACCTGCACATTAATGGTGACGGTTTCCCTTTAAATGTTCCCCTGATTGCCCGGTATTGACCGATGTATATTGAAGTAGCAGCTGCAGGAGAATTATTATTCAGTAATGAACATGAGTTGAAATTTTTCAAATGTAATTATTTTATTGTAGTTTTTGCCATTTTTTGTTTTATTTTTACTGTCCAAACTGCTTAGTCTTAAGAAATGTCAGAGACAATTTATTAGACATTTTGGATTTGGACGACTATGCAGTCATGTGGATGTTATGTAACATAATGGAATTGATGCTGCACAAGTTTTAGATTTTATTCATTACAAATATTTGGCTCATTGTTGTATGAAATACATTTAGTTTCATTATATTAAATACTGAATGACATTATTGTATTACATTACAATTATATGAAACAATTAGGCTCCGGTGTCGTCAGAAGTGAATGTCAATTCCACAAAAAGTACAAGAAATTTGCTTTTCTTATATCTGCAGAGACTCCAATTCACACGGCCATCGAATCAGTCTGTAAAACCTGCCTGCGGCCACCACTAGGGGGAGCTTAGGAGACTATTGTATACTTTGTTGTTACTTGCGATGAATAATCAGTATGCAGAGCTCCCCCTTGTGGTGGCTCTAGGAAAAGAGAGAATGACAATTTTTAAAGGAGTTGTACAGCGAGAAGAAAAGGTGTTCTTATGCTTTTTTGTATGGAGATTGTACTGATTAGTATTACAGGAACAGTGAGGCTCATTTACTAAGGGTCTGAACGCCGCACTTTCGTCGGGTTTCCCGAATATTTCCAATTTGCGCCGAATTGTCCCGGGATTTTGGTGCACACGATCAGATTGTGTCGTATCGGCGCTGGCTTTCACACAACAGAAATCGGGAGGCATGGCCATCAGACAACCCGACGGATTCGGAAAAACCGCGGAATTAAAAAAAAATTGTGTTGCAAGATCAGCACTTACATGCACCAGGACAAAGAAGGTGAACTCGGAGCAGCAACGACACCTGCAGGAACCCGGCGCACGATCTTAGTGAATTCCGGCAGACCCGAATCAGCGTCAGACAATGCGCCGCGGGATCGCGACTGTTCCAGGTAAGTAAATGTGCCCCAATGTGTACTTGAATTGATGATCCTGTGTCCAGGGACATCATTGACCAGATCTTCTGAAGTCCAGTGTCAATCACAGGGGAGGAGTTGTTTAGATGCAGTAAGAGCTTGACTTCCGTATTAAACTCTCCGCCTCCTTGACTTTATGCATCTGTTAACACCTGACTTCAAAGTTGATTTTATTGATGATGCCACCAGGCTGGACCATGAAAAAACATGCCAAAATACGCTGTTCAGCTCTTTGACAACTTACTAGCAATAGTTTAGTAGGACAATTTCTGCTGACAGATTCCCATTAAGTCAGAGGTTTGAGTTTGGCTCTCCACCTGTTGATAACACCCAGTCAGCACTGATTGTGGGTGTTAGCTGTTTAAACACCTCTGGAAAAGATGCGGGTGTTACTTTTGGGGGTTTGGTACCCGGACCCAAGCCCAAACTAAATTCTCAGGTTTAGCCAAACATCAGGTCCATAATCCCTACTCAGGACCACACTGCCAACCAGTGATGGGGGTCCAATGACTTGAGTCTCTGGTGCACTGACCTCAGCTTCATAACTCCTAATGCACATGTTCTGGGGGATCTGATTTGGACTTTCTTTCGATTTTTGGCACCTCCAGAGTTCTAGAAACTGACGACAGATGGCTGTAAGTCCAACCGGTTTGAGACCCTATATCATAGCTGCATAAAACCATGTTGGAAGCTTAATAGCCGGAAACCTACTATCAGGTCCCCTTTAATCGAGTGACCATGACTATGCCTTATAGTGCAGGGAGTTCATATGGGTGAAGGAGTCCCATGGGAGACAGAAGATACTACTCCATGTAGTACTCAGGCCCTAGTCTACAGAAGCCCGGAAGCTTCCATGGGCAAAGAATTATTAGGGTAACCAAAATTGCCCCTTTGAAAGAAGACCAAGAAACTCTAGTGACCCCCATCATTACTACAAGAGAGGAAATGTGCGTATAATCGTTGGGGCGGGGGGGGTTCTCCCCATTTTCTAGGTCCGTGTATCCTATGGACTACATCCGATACAATCTTTGCTCTCCTGAGCTGTACAGACACTTAATTTGTTGCCACTTAGCATAAGGAATAGCTTAAGAAAACCATTCAGTTGCTGGAAGTCTCTAATTACTCCATTTCCTTCTGAATGATGGTCGGAGAACACTGCATTAAAATCCATTTTTCCGCTTCCCAAACGTCCCTTTAAAATTAAAGAGAAATAATTGCGTTGCGGAATCAATAAGCAGAATATTGGGTCGGCTCTACACACCGGCCTCCCCTCGGCATAGAAATCCGTTATTGTAAATTAGTTACCTCTGAAGGCGAATATGGCAGCCTTCCCATAACTTCGGAGAAAACATTAGAGCACAGAAGATTTTCAGGAAAAAGCTGATTTTTTTTCCCTCTTTTTCTTTCTATTTTTTTTTCTTACCAAGAGAACAACAAATGCATTTGAGATTAAACTGATGGACAATTTTTATTGCATTTCATTATCATTTCCTACAGCCGCGCGCACATCGCTCATTCTTTCTCCTATCGTTGAGTTTATTAAAACACAGACCCGATTGTTTTCCTTTGAGAATTTATTAGGATTGCCACGAGAGGCTGGATACATTTTATTCTGATTTCTATAAACTCGATATACTGTGTGTCTCACAGGCAGAGCAGAGAAAGACTTCATAGGAACAAGAAGGCACAAATGTAGCCAAGCCTAAATGACAACTAAAGGGTTAAGAAAATTGGTGCAGCAAACTTCAACTTGACTTTTTTCCATTTACTTTAATGGCTTTTGTTTTGTGTTATCAGATCCAAATGGCTCCAGGTGGCTCAATATGTAAAGCAAGAAGGTGATCCATCAGATTGAATGGAAGAATTGAGCACATTGGGGCACATTTACTAAGGGTCCGAATGCCGCACTTTCGTCGGGTTTTGCTATTATTTCCGTTTTGCACTCAATTGCCCCAGGTTTTTGGTGCACGCGATCAGATTTTGGCGCATCGGCGCCGGCTTGCATGCGACAGAAATCAGGGGAGTGGCCATTGGACAACCCAATGGAATCCGACAAACCGCCGGATTTTTAAAAAAGGAATTGTGTCGCAAGATCAAGCACTTACATGCGCCAGGAAGAAGAAGGTGAACTCCTGCGGACCTCAGCGCAGCAGCGACACATGCAGGAACTCGGGCGCACTATATTAGTGAATCGCGCTGGATCCGAAGCCTCATCGGACAACGCACCGCAGGATTGCGACAGGACCAGGTAAGTAAATCTGCCCCATTATTCAAGCGACTTGGTCGATATCCATATTTTAACCTTCTTGACTGGTTGAAACATAATCACAAGGCCATCAACTCTTGAAGTAGTCCTAGTACTGATAGCTGCTGGCCCAGTTGGGTGGGAAGGTGCTGGTAAAAAAAAAAGCAGCAGGCAAAGACAGGCTGAGATCAGAGCAGGTGAAGGTCAGGAAGAGTCTGAGTACAAGCCAAAGGTCAGGGCCAGCGGGTTCAGTTGAGGTAGAGGATAGTCAGACAAAGGCCAAGGTCAGGGCAAATGGAAGTAAGACAGAGTCCAGGTGCAAGCCAAAGTTTAAGCTTCACATTACCAGTATCGTTCAAAGTCGAATAAAGTAATTGAGTCATATCAAGCTTTCCAGGTAGGGAATGGCCACAGACAAGCTGAGGTCGGGCCAGGTGGAGGTCAGACAGAATTCTAAGTTAGGAGTAACATTTATTTTCAAAGTCAGAACAAGCTAGTCAGGTAGAGACTGGTCAGGCAAATCAAGACGATGAAATACCGAGTCGGAGACAGGCTGATATCAAGACCAAAGGTCAGGTGGAATCTTGGTACAAGCAAAAGCTTTGGTAAATATCTACATTTCAAATTCAGTTTGGGTCATCACCGTGAATGAATAAAGCAAAATTTAAAGACAGATATAAAGAGATAACAAAACAGATGGAAAAAAAACAATGCCAAAAACTTCACACAGAGATAGTTAGTAATGATGAATGGACACGTTCAGGTTTGGGTTCACCTTGTTGGTCCAAATTTTGAACAATAGTTTGGTTCAGGTACCGGAACACCAATGATCACCACCGGCATTTTATCTAGGAACGTCACGTCTCATGGTTGTTAGCATTTGAAGGGTTTCGAAGGGTTAACATTGTGATTGGGGCTTCGGGCACTACCTTTTTCATGGGTGCACTGGCCCTTAGAAAATAAGCTGGAGGTTTACACATATAAGCCAGAATAGTAAAGCAACTGGGAGACAGCACCCGAGGAGGGAGGACACATGGAATATGATGTCCAGATAAATAATGAATGACCCCTTAATGAGAGAAGTGCTTACTGTCTGTCATCTCCCATGGTGCTCCTTCCACCATGCCACAGTAATGACATGCCTGCTACATAGTATCCCACTAATACAGTACATGTATACCTAAAGTACATACAAAGGCTATATTCACACTGCCATTGCCCGCCCGTACCGTACCGTAGCGGGCAACGGCAGTGTACGGGGAGAGGAGGAGGAGGTGAGCGCAGCTCACCCCCGCCCCTCTCCATAGCAACCTATGGCGCACGGCGCCGTATTACGGGAAAAGATAGGACATGTCCTATCTTTTTCCCGGGTACGGAACGGTACGGTGCCGCACGTGTGCGGCACCGTACCGCTCCCGTAGGGTGCCGTGCGCCCATAGAAGTGTATGGGGGACGTATATCGGCCGTATATACGGCGGCCGTATATACGTCCCCCATACGTTCGTGTGAATATAGCCAAATACAGTACAAGTATACCTATAGTACATTTGTTGTACCTCCAAATGAATGGACATTAACTTGACTTTTTCCCATTGATGTCAATGGCTTTTGTTGCGTGACATCATGGTGCGGCCGATCTCATCGTATCCAGTCAGGTCTCTATTTGCGATGTTGCTTTAGTCACTAATGTATCTATATATCTGTGTATCTACATATCCCACCCTCTCACTCCCGCTCTCATACGTAGGCATCTATTGAATCTTAAGAAAGCTGTTATTTTCCCCATTCCACGTTATAATTGGAAATGAATGCCGCATCCGATAGATCTTTGGGGAACAGAAATCTCATAATCACTAGAAAGTTACCTGATACAATAGTGAAGAGTAATTGTTAGATCTGGAATGGTCCTCGGGTCTGTGTAATATGCAATATGTTGGAGGATGCTGAAGGCGACGAGACCCTCAAGAGAGCAGTAATCTGTCAAGTGGAAATAAAAACGTGTTAATGGAATTCACATCCATTTCCTCTCTGATCGGACTTTCTTCTATGGGTGAAAAGATTGCCATCTTCTGGATCTTTCTACTCTCTGGATGCAATTAGAGCTTTACATTCTGTACTATGGAGTGTAGCCTTTATGAGAAATACAAACTCCTTTAAGATTATTTTCTTCCTTGTGTGGATAAAATTTCCATGCAGGGCTCAGATTAGCAATCCCTACCCAATCCCAAGCCAGGTTATACCCAATCCCAACCCATGTCATGCCCAATTCCCGCTCATTTCCTACCCAACACCGAATCGATCCCAACTCAATCACTACCCAATACCAAATCAATCAATCCCATTTCCATCCCTGTCCTATCCCAACCTAATTCCGACTTAATGCCACATCAATCCCAACTCAATCTCAACTCAGTCCCAACCCAATTTTTACCCAACTCCAAACCAATTCTCGCTCTACCCAACCCAATCCTCACCCAACTCCAAACCAATTCTTACTCGACCCCAACCCAATCCTCACCCGACTCCAACTCAATCCTCCCTCAACCCCAACCTAATCCTCTCTCAATCCCAAGTCAATCCATACCAAATCACAACTCATTTCCTATCCAATATTAAATGAATCAATCCCAAGTCAATCCCCACCCGATTCCAACTCAATTCTTACTCAATCCATACTCAATCCCTACCCAATAACAACTCATTTCCTACCCCGTACCAAATCAATCCCAACTCATTTCAAACCCACTCAATGCCACTTCCATCCCAACTCAATTCTTATACAATACCAAATCTATTCCAACGTAATCCCTACCCAATCCCAGCACTTAATTCCACTTCAATCCCAACTCAGCCCCTACCCAATTCCAACTCAATTCCCACTTAATCCCTACACAATCTTAACTCAAACACTACTTAAATCCTACACAATGCTAACTGCATCCCTACTCAATCCCTACTTAAATGCCAGTCAGTCCCTAATCAATCCCAACTCAATCTCAAAGTAGTTGGGTCAAATGAACTTTACTTCATGACCAAGAAAAATAACCCTCCAACGACATGGCATATATTTAAGAAAATAAAGCCCCCTCCTCCATTCCAGCAATGATGTGTTTACCTTTAAAGCTTTTTGCATGTCTGATCAAAGGGGACTTTACTTCTGGGACATCTGGCAATCAATGGGGAACCGCAAGACCCACTGAGCTGACTTATTCCTACATCGGACTCATCCTGTCTCCCTTCCCAGATATCCAATAGAAATGAAAAGAGCGCAGTACACATTCACCCTGTACTGGGGTCTAGGGCAGTAGTCACCAACCTTTTTTTGCCCAGGGACCGGCTGTAAACATATATTTTCTCCAGGAACCAGTAGGTGGGGGGGATACAGTCTGGTTCCTGTTTCATAGCCAAAAATGTAAGTTTGCATGCCCCACATAACTCCCTGTGTGCCTAGCTTATATTGTCCAATTTCCTGAAGAAGCCCCCACACCTTCTACTATCCCAGCTGAACTAAAAACAAAAAAAATACTCACCTTCCCTGTTCCCCTGCAGCAGACTTCTCTTCGCTCACCGTCAATAGAACAGTGCATTTACATGGAAATTAAGTAATGGGAGAGAAGACTGCTGCAGGGGAACGGGGAAGGTGAGTATATTTTCTTTTGTTTGTTTTTACAGAGGTCCAGCGCGGCCTGGAACCAGGTGTTCCATGGCCCGGCCTTGGGCCATGGACCGGTGGTTGGGGAACACTGGTCTAGGGGGTTTCTGTGTTGACGTATAGGACAAGCAGGTCCAGGAAGTCCTATGTAAAAAGACAATTAATGCGGAAGGCCCAGAGGTAGATATGAGTGGTTCCTTAGTTTTAGTTTGGGTTCTGCATTTTGGTTCAGCCTTGGGACCTGAACATAGTAATTGGCGGCTGAACAGCCAATCCAGCAAAAAGATGCCCCTTGCTACTTGCCATGACCACGATTGGCCGGGCTGTGGGGGCGAGAGGGTCAATCATGGTCATGTCTAGTAACAAGGGGCCTGGATTTTCTTTTGGCTCCCTACAGTCACATGGGTGGAGCCATTCTGTCTGCTCCAGGGTTTCACATCCCTACCCATTTAACAGTAGAGAGTCTATTTAGTATAGACAGCTTGGCTCCACCCATCTGACAGTAGAACTCCAAAAATAACAAATGAATTACTCAAGAACAATGTATTCTACAGAGAAAATTCCAAATATTCCAGAGATCAGTGGAGCGGGAACCTGCTGAAGGACGCAAATCCGTCCAAATTAGATATATGTGTCAACCCTTAACAAATTTAGCATATTTTATACTTAATGCTTTGAACCCATTACAATTGGTTGCAGAATTTTTTGGGATTGCTACAAATTATTCACAATTACATCATTATCAAAACTTGACGTCCTGCCAATTGCTTTAGTGATGTTACTGCCACTGAGCCCATTTACAGTAATGGGGCTGAGCTGCAATACCAGACACAACCTGAGGACCACTGTGGCGCTGTTCTTTAAAGAAACCTGCCGTATTTTTATATATCATCCCTTACAATCTCTTTACTATTTTGGACTATATTGATCAATGATATAAAGATTCCAGGAATACATAGTGGCTCTCATTAGCAATCACTAAGGAGCACTCCGTGGCCCTGGTGCATTATGGGTAGGCTGTGGAGTTTCACTCTTCAATATGTTTCTGACTGTATTCCAGCCGTGTAAGATTAAGGTTCTGTCATCTCCATTGTAACAGGGAATTAAGCTCATCCTCCTTTAAATTGAGTCATCCTTGAGGAGCCACAGACACGCTTTAGTGGAAAATCTCTGTCACAGCCGGTGTCACCTCTCCTGTATCATTTCCCTAAATTCAATCATCCTCTCACTAAAAGATTCCTTCACTAATGTATCTTGTATGTGACAAATGGCACGTACGTCCCTGCGCCGCTATACTCTGCATCATACACTGGATGTATCGCCACCAGCTGTTTACATTGTAGCCTTGCCAAGTTAACTGATGAAGTGCTGGGATCATACATCAGGAGTAGTCATTGGGGGGTCATTTACTAAGGGCCCAATTCGTGTTTTCCCGACGTGTTACCCGAGTATTTCCGATTTGCGTCGATTTCCCCTGAATTGCCCCGGGATTTTGGCGCACGCGATCGGATTTTGGCACATCGGCGCTGGCATGCACGCGACAGAAATCGGAAAAACCGCCGCATTTAAAAAAAAAAATCTGTCGCGGAGCTTGCGCTTACCTTCACTCAGCCCAGCCCGGTGAACTCCAGCGCGTTCCGATGCTTTTCAGCGCAGCAGCGCCACCTGGTGGACGGCGGAGGAACTACCTTAATAAATCCCGGCCGGACCCGAATCCAGCGCAGAGAATGCGCCGCTGGATCGCGAATGGACCGGGTAAGTAAATCTGCCCCATTGTATCCATTGTGTGAAACAAAGGAGGGATATAATATATGCGCTCTGACCATTTAAATGTCTATTTTGGACATCATATTGGTTTATACTAAAAGGGGTTGGGCACTTTTCAGTTGTACATAAGCCTTTAGTGCCTTAATGATAATCCCTGAGTCTTCATCAAGGGATTCAGCAGTCCTGCTACTTATGTTTGTACTGTGTGCAGACTCTCTGTGATTACTTGTTAACATGTCTGAGCTCTGATGAATAGGAGGAGCTGCAGCAGGAGAGTTATGACTTATTCTGCTCTCTCCCCTCTTTCTATCTTTGTGCTGTGTGCAGACTCGCCATGCTTCTATGTTTGCATGTCTGAGCTGTGCTGAATAGGAGGGGCTGCAGCAGGAGAGTTATTACTCATCCTGCTCCCTACCTCTCCCCTTTACCTATCTCTGTAATTGACGATGGACTGGGAGTAAAGAGACACAGCGGGAGACGCCATGAGGACGTCCTAGAGCAGTGAGGGAGAGAAAGCTTCTCAAAGGATGCAAATACATACGTACATACTCATGCAGTGACATGTCTAATGGGGTAGATTTATTGAAAAGTCTCCAACCCCTTTAAATGTTATCAAAATGAAACCGTTTTTCCAATTTCACAACTGCAGAGTCTTACTGTGCTCCGACTTTCTGTTCCCACATCATGGACTTCTGTCTTGATCTAATATCAACTAACTTGGCGGAGTCACTGGAAAGGTTGGACTATTGCATAGGAGCTGAGTTGCATTAACCTGATTTGGCCACAATACGATATGTGGAGTCATCTGATTATGGTTTGTATTATATTCATGACTCGCTTATAGCAGCTAATCGGTGCTGGTGCCCCCCCTATCTATATCACATTAGTGAGGGACTTCCAGTAGCCCCCAGAATTCAGTAGCTGAAAGCACCATTCTCTCTATAGTGAAGCTTAGCTTCTATCCAATATCATCTGATATCATCCTCTCAATAAGGATCAAAATGTGAAAATATCCATAAAAAATTCCGTCACCTCCGATAAGGATAAAACCATCGGAGGGAATACAATGTAAATGGATGTTGCCTGATAGCATCGGCACATCTGCTCCATCTGCCCTTCGTCCAGGAGTTATAATTATGCCAGGGAATGATGCCAATCAGCCCCAAACATGGCGCCGGGCTGAACCTTTATATCCGTTTGTTCCACTTTATATGTTATTAAAGTTTTTCTTTAACCAACTTTAAAAAGTAATAACATGAGAAGAAAGTGGGATGTGTCTGCTCCGCTACAATGTATCCATTTGCATGGGAGAATATGAATAAAAGATCTGCATCTGCATGTATGACATGAATGTTTCATCCTTCATATCTTCTCCAGAACTTTCTGCACGCTAAGCAAGACATGTCTGAGGAGATGAAGGAACCTTTCATACATTCTCTCTGAGATGCCCCTTAAATCTCATGAATATTGGGAATATGGAGATAAAAGCAGCGTAATGTATTCAACGACACTCAGATTGTGAAGTTACTGGAGGGCATCGAGTCCATGAGTTGGAATTCGCCAGGGACTAAATCTATGGTCGTCCTATCAGGGGTCCATTTGTCACTATGTATCTAAGGATAATACTTATTCATTATTAATTACTTATTAATTAATCATATCGGTTTAAAGTGGTTGACTAGGATATTTTTAGGACCTATTGCTAAGGATTGTCCATCAATAGTTGATGGTGGGGGCTAATACCTGGTCCCTGCACCAATCAACTGAATGGACCCATCAAAACACATATACAGTGCGAGAAGCAGTTGACCTTGTGCCCATGTTTTCCTACCCCTGCACTGGAGCCACCATTCTCACTGAAACTGAATAAGACCCGTGGCAGCAATTGTGGCCACCAGCTATAACAGGGTCAGAGTACCATCTGCTTCCAACTTTGGGTGTCACCCTCCCCCACTACTGATCACTACTGAAGGTTTATCCGGATGTAACCAACCCCTTAGGACCTGAGTATATGAAGGAGGTGAGTCCTATCTGAGCAATTGGGGCACATTTACTAAGGGTCCACGGACCGCGATTCCGGCGAGTTTTCCTGAATATTTCCATTTTGCGCCATTTTGCGCCGAATTGCCCTGGGTTTTTGGCGCACACGATCGGATTGTGGTGCATCGGCGCTGGCTTGCACACGACAGAAATCAGGGGGCGTGGCCATCGGACAACCAGATGGATTCAGAAAAAACGCAGAATTTAAAAAAACGAAATGTGTTGCAAGATCACGCACCCACATGCACCGGGAAGAAGAAGGTGAACTCCGGCGGACCTTGGCATGAAAGTGACACCTGCAGGAAATTGGACGCACGACCTTAGTGAATCGCGCCGGACCCGAACCCCCGTCGGACAACGCACCGTGGGATCACGTCGGGACCTGGTAAGTAAATCAGCCCCATTGTTTTAGAAGCCATTAAAGTGGTTATCCAGGAAAGTTAAATCCCCAAACCTCAACTCTCTCGTCTTCCTATTGCCTCTCTCTATGAAATGTATAGTTGTCTCCATGTTATCACAGAGGACAACAATTAGATACTTGCCACCACTGCTGCAACCCTCTCATGAATGCCACTGCCATAGAACTCTTGGTTGACATCCTTTCAGTGTCTGCAAGTCCCTATCTTGCTAGTTCTTTTAAACATTTGACTGTTCTGTTGATATCCATGTCTTATGTTCTCCTGGATTTATTTAATGACTCCATCCCTGACTTGTGATTGTGACTTATTATGATTATCAAATATCTCAATATACAAAAAAGGATCAAAAAAGTGATCCTGGAAACCACCGACCTGTGAGTCTAACATCGGTTGTGGGGAAAATATTTGAGATGCCATCTTGAAGTATCGCTGTACATAGCCTTATAACCCTGCATCGGGTTTATGAGGGAACAGACTTGTCTAACCAATCTGATTGACTTCTATGAGGAGGTAAGTTCCAGACTGGACCTGGGGGAGGCAGCAGATGTTGTATATCTGAACTTTTCCAAAGAATTTCAAAATTCAGATGATACTAAGCACTGTTAAGTAATTAATACTGAGGCCGATAGTATAAAGTTACTGAGGTATTTGTGGAAGCTTGAGGAGTGGGCAGAGAAATGGTTGATGAGGTTTAATGTAGATAAATGTAAAGTTATGCACATGGGCCATGGAAACAAAAAGTACAATTCTGGTCTAAACAGTCAATTACTTTCTTACTTACTGTATAATATGGGGGAATTGGCTGGTGGTGAATTTAATTTTAGTGAGCAGAGCCAGGCGGCTGCTGCTAAAGCAAATTAAATTATGGGATGTATCAAGAGAGGAATAGATTCTTATGATAAGGACATAGTTTTGCCCTTATACAATTCCAAATATTGTGTGAAGTTTTGGGCACCAGGGTATAAAGAGGACATAGTAGAACTGGAATGGATGAAGAGGAGAGAAACCAAGATTATTAGGGGAATGGGGGACTAGAATACAATGACAGATTACTAAACTTGGGACAGCTGAGGGGAGACCTCATTACAAAGTACAAATACCTGATCGGGCAGTAAAAGGATCTCTCTGAAAATCTTTTATATCTAGGACTGTGACCAGGACAAGGGAGCATCCTCTACGCCTAGAGGAGAGGTGGTTCTACCATCACCATAGACTGGAGGCATCCTCTACGCCTAGAGGAGAGGTGGTTCTACCATCAGCATAGACAGGGGGCATCCTCTACACCGAGAGTAGAGGAGCTTCTACCATCACCATAGACAGGGGACATCCTCTACACCTAGAGGAGAGGAGGTTCTACCATCACCATAGACAGGGGGCATCCTCTACGCCTAGAGGAGAGGTGGTTCTACCATCACCATAGACAGGGGGAATCCTCTACACCTAGACGAGAGGCAATTCTACTGTCACCATAAACAGAGGACACCCCCTAGATATAGAAGAGAGGCAGTTCTACCATCACCATAGACAGGGGGCATCCTCTACACTGAGAGGAGAGAAGGCTTTAACCTCCCCATAGACAGGGGGCATCCTCTACACTGAGAGGAGAGAAGGCTCTACCATCACCATAGACAGGGAGCATCCTCTACACCTAGAGGAGAGGAGATTCTACCATCACCGTAGACAGGGGGCATCCTCTACACCTAGAGGAGAGGAGGTTCTACCATCACCATAGACAAGGGGCATCCTCTACACCTAGAGGAGGGGCGATTCTATGATCACTGTAGACAGGGGGCATCCTCTACACCTAGAGGAGAGGCGGTTCTACCATCACCATAGACAGGGGGCATCCTCTACACCTAGACGAGAGGCAATTCTACTGTCACCATAAACAGAGGGCACCCCCTAGATATAGAAGAGAGGCAGTTCTACCATCACCATAGACAGGGGGCATCCTCTACACTAAGAGGAGAGAAGGCTTTAACCTCAGCATAGACAGGGGGCATCCTCTACACTGAGAGGAGAGAAGGCTCTACCATCACCATAGACAGGGAGCATCCTCTACACCTAGAGGAGAGGAGATTCTACCATCACCATAGACAGGGGGCATCCTCTACACCTAGAGGAGAGGAGGTTCTACCATCACCATAGACAGGGGGCATCCTCTACACCTAGAGGAGGGGTGATTCTATGATCACTGTAGACAGGGGGCATCCTCTACACCTAGAGGAGAGGAGGTTCTACCATCACCATAGACAGGGGGCATCCTCTACACCTAGAGGAGAGGAGGTTCTACCATCACCATAGACAGGGGGCATCCTCTACACCTAGAGGAGGGGTGATTCTATGATCACTGTAGACAGGGGGCATCCTCTACACCTAGAGGAGAGGAGGTTCTTCCATCACCATAGACAGGGGGCATCCTCTACACCTAGAGGAGAGGAGGTTCTACCATTACCATAGACAGGGGGCATCCTCTACACCTAGAGGAGAGGAGGAGCTACCATCACCATAGACAGGGGGCATCCTCTACACCTAGAGGATAGGCGGTTCTACCATCACCATAGACAGGGGGCATCCTCTACACCTAGAGGAGGGGCGATTCTATGATCACTGTAGACAGGGGGCATCCTCTACACCTAGAGGAGAGGCGGTTCTACCATCACCATAGACAGGGGGCATCCTCTACACCTAGAGGAGAGGAGGTTCTACCATCACCATAGACAGGGGGCATCCTCTACACTGAGAGGAGAGAAGGCTCTACCATCACCATAGACAGGGAGCATCCTCTACACCTAGAGGAGAGGAGATTCTACCATCACCATAGACAGGGGGCATCCTCTACACCTAGAGGAGGGGCGATTCTATGATCACTGTAGACAGGGGGCATCCTCTACACCTAGAGGAGAGGAGGTTCTGCCATCACCATAGACAGGGGGCATCTTCTACACCTAGAGGAGAGGAGGTTCTACCATCACCATAGACAGGGGGCATCCTCTACACCTAGAGGAGAGGAGGTTCTACCATCACCATAGACAGGGGGCATCCTCTACACCTAGAGGAGAGGAGGTTCTACCATCACCATACACAGGGGGCATCCTCTACACCTAGAGGAGGGGCGATTCTATGATCACTGTAGACAGGGGGCATCCTCTACACCTAGAGGAGAGGAGGTTCTGCCATCACCATAGACAGGGGGCATCCTCTACACCTAGAGGAGAGGAGGTTCTACCATCACCATAGACAGGGGGCATCCTCTACACCTAGAGGAGAGGAGGATCTACCATCACCATAGACAGGGGGCATCCTCTACACCTAGAGGAGAGGCGGTTCTACCATCACCATAGACAGGGGGCATCCTCTACACCTAGAGGAAGGGCGATTCTATGATCACTGTAGACAGGGGGCATCCTCTACACCTAGAGGAGAGGCGGTTCTACCATCACCATAGACAGGGGGCATCCTCTACACCTAGAGGAGAGGAGGTTCTACCATCATCATAGACAGGGGGCATCCTCTACACCTAGAGGAGGGGCGATTCTATGATCACTGTAGACAGGGGGCATCCTCTACACCTAGAGGAGAGGAGGTTCTGCCATCACCATAGACAGGGGGCATCCTCTACACCTAGAGGAGAGGAGGTTCTACCATCACCATAGACAGGGGGCATCCTCTACACCTAGAGGAGAGGAGGTTCCACCATCACCATAGACAGGGGGCATCCTCTACACCTAGAAGAGAGGAGGTTCTACCATCAACATAGACAGGGGGCATCCTCTACACCTAGAGGAGAGGAGGTTCTACCATCACCATAGACAGGGGGCATCCTCTACACCTAGAGGAGAGGAGGATCTACCATCACCATAGACAGGGGGCATCCTCTACACCTAGAGGAGAGGCGGTTCTACTAACACCATAGACAGGGACCTCTTCTACACCTAGAGGAGAGGCGGTTCTACTAACACCACAGACAGGGGCATCTTCTACACCTAGCGGAGAGATAGTTCTGCCATCATTATAGACAGGGGGCATCTTCTATACATAGAGTAGAGATGGTTCTACCATCACAATACACATGTGGCATCCTCTACATTGAGAAGAGAGATGGTTCTACCATCACCAAAGATGGGGACATCCTCTACACCTAGAGTAGAGATGGTCTACCATCACCATAGACAGGAGCCATCCTCTACACACCATAGACAGGGATTCTTTACTGAGACTGTGGAAACTTGTGTCACAGCTTGTCGTTATGGCAGATACTTTGTACAGGCCTGGATGGATTTCTTGAGAAGAAAAATGTCAAGAGTTACAAGGAAAAATTCATCTGTTTAATCTTATAGGTTGGACTTGATGGACTTGTGTCTTTTTTCCTGTTCTATGATACTATGGTTGCAATTAGAACTGAATTGTTCCTGCCTGCCATGTTCTTTGGTTGGTATTCATAGTCTTCCAAACCTTGGCCTGTATGTGACTAACTCCAACCCTTATTTATCTGGTGTCACATTGCATTCCAAAACTTGCTGTCCATTTTACTATTTCAATGTCCATAGACATCAGTCTGGAAAGAAAAATTACATTGCCTTATATCTAAACAGAAATTACTGTAGTAACATCTGTACAATCTTCACAGAAAAATATCAACTGAAAATATCCACTTCTGTATGTCCAAAACAAATAATCGAGCATTCAGCCTCGGTTGAGAAATGATGCTACCACCTTCATGTAGAAGTGTATTGTCTTATGGCAGGATTGCATTTCATATTCTTTATGTAGAAGCAGAATTGTTATTTGTGGAGATTATTCCATTTCTATCATTTGGATAGTTAAGTATAGCACGGGGAATACTCCACTCAAGTGACTTATTGTTATTTCTGTACCTCTTGTGCACAACCGTCTTCCCGGAAAAGAGAGGAAGAGGTGTAATACATAATATAATATATAAAATAATATTATGAAAGTGCCTTCATAACCGAGGGTGCACGAGGATTTGACGGGGACACATTGGACATGGATCCTTAAGTGTCTTCCATTAGCTCATGCATGTCCTAGAACTTGTGAAGAGTAAGCAGGATACTTTAGCCCATGTCATCTGAATGAGGTAACATGGGGACAGGCTTATGGGCCAGAATCTTCCCCTAGTTGGGTCTTAAGATTTGTAAGTGCTACTTCCTGAGATTTGAAGTGCCCATATCAAATATGACCTTATTTACTCCTTATGCAACCCAAATTGTTAGGTCAAAGTCCATAGCTTGCTTATTTCCTTGCGAATCTGTATGTCTGTTGATAGTAGATTTCTGAGCTTCTGACCTTGAATCTATTGTATGATTCCATTTTATGCTTTATGTTTCCATATTCTGTTACTTGGTATGAACTTACTTCTTGCTCGGACCTTGGCTTTTCTCTGACTGCTCTCTACCTGACCTTCCTGTGCCAAGCACATGTCTTGGCCAGTTGATGCCACCACCGGGTAGCAGCCTTGTGATCCTGTTTCTAGATTACTTTACATGGATTAAAGTGGGAAAAATGACAGGGATGCTTAGATGGACTTCTCAGAATTAGCTTTAGGTCAAAGCGGTCTGGTGGTGCAGGGAGTTGACATAATATATATTATATAATATGCCACTGAAAAGACCAACTCAAGGTCTTGATTAGTAACTCTCAAACTTTACAGGGCGACACTTGATAAATCATGTCAATCCTAAGGGGACAGATGAGCACATTTCACAAAATTGAATCTGAAAATTTAAATTTGAGGTTGGTGCTTCTAAAAAGTGTCCACATTGACCTGAAAAGGAAACCCACAGATGAAATCCATTTTTAAGTTCTCTAACACTAAGACTTCATGTTAAGGTAAGGCCTCATGCACATAAACGTGTGCTTAAAAGGTCCGCAAACATGGGGCAATTTTCAGCCGTTTCAGCCAGACTTAGATAGGAGGATTGAGTGTTCCTCACTAGTGTTGAGTAGACCTGAATGGCAAAGTTAGAAATTCGGGCCAGGTACGGCTCAACTCCCCATGTTTAATGCCCGTGATTTGTGCTTACATCTATCATGGGTGTTGACTCTTTAAATGCCACCGGTAAATTTAACATGTGTATGGCTGTGACCACATGGGTTCAGCCACGTTGAATTTTAATAAGTCCGCTCTTCACTACTCCTCATCCCTCCCATCTCCATAGGAGTTGGACATCTGCGTCTCAATAAGGACAGGAATAGGACCTGCTCTATCTTTAAGATACAAACTAACTTGAAAGTTCTAAATTCCAATTTTCAGGTTTTGAAATACACAACACAATTTTTGAATTTTGGGATCATAAAATTCCATTTTTGAATTGTAGAATAACAAGACGCACTCTTTTAAAATTTGGAATAACACAGGCCAGTTTTAGAGTTCAGAATAAATACAATTTCATTCATTACATTGAAATAAAAAAAATACAAAAAAATTTAAAATAATAGAAAATGAATATCTTGAACATTGGAGTTTCACCAAGGTTTTCTGAAATATGTATGTAAAATATTTATTATGTAAAGCCATGAAGTGTGATAATACATGTATACATGTGTATGTATGATTTATTCATGGGATTCTGGTTCATCTCTATAGTGTATACTTAATGGCTCCAGGCATTAAGATTTCCCAATGACGTTGATTCTGCAGTGGATTTTCTTTCCACCTGACTGTTCACCTCCGATCCCGACTTGTTTTATTTGATTTCCTTTCCAATCCTCCAGTTTCTCACCATAAATTGTGTGTTCCTTATATTTTCACACCAGTTATTGTTCATACAGCTCAGTAGCACTTGGCAAGCAGCAGAGCGTGGTGATAACGGAATCTATTCTCAGATCCTAAAACTGAAGGTATCTGGCAGAAAACAAGCAGATGACATCATATCTCGTCAGCTACGGAGGATATAAGTAGGTATCACAAATGCGAGAGCAATTACTGGGTAGGGTTTGTTTTTATGCATTTAGTTAAGTTAGTTGTTTGTTCTAATTATTTGGATGTGGCAACTTTAACTGGACTCTTATAAATTACTTTTACAAAACCTGTAATTAGATTTTATTTAAAGGGTTGTTTTCAGGATAGGCAATCAATGTCTCTGACAACAGAACCTATTACTAAGGGAAAGAAGATCCGTTCACGTTCCAGTTTGCGAAATTCGACCAAACCCAAACCTGAAAGATTGGTTTAGGTATCAGAAAGTGAATGCTCACCCACACCTGTTACACCCTCTTTTGGTGCTGGTACCAATTACGGGTGTTACCATTTAAATCCCACTGGAAAGTTGGCCATCGTTTTCCCTAAAATCGTTGTTCCCATGTCGTCCTCAGGGAACAACTATCTTTCAGTAAATGGAGGTGCAAGCACCTGCAACTAGTTCTAGCATCAATGAGGATGAGTCTGCATGCCGAAAACGAACTCCTGGTTGAAATCCTGGTTCGGGTTTGGGAACCTAAAAATGCAATAATTGTCTTGGACCTGAAAATTGTGGTTTTGGGTCTACACAAGCTTTCCTATTAGCTATCAAAACTGAGAATGCGGAGTGCTCTGTGTAGGAGGCAAATGCTGTAGCTACAGCTGTGACTTCCATTAACTTCCATGGGTCTCAGCTTATGACCACTACAAGGAGCACAAAATCAACTAGCTTCGACTCGCTGCCCTATTGCTATGTTGGGCAAGCAACTTATCAGTGCAGGAGGGCCATCATGACAATTAAAGTGCAACCACTTTAAAGACTGCAAATCTCTGACTCTAAGGCCTCCTGCACATGATCGTTTTTATTCCTACGGTCGCAAAAAGCAGCTCTATTAGTTGACTTTTCGGACTGTGTGTCAAGAGTATTTTCCCCAGGTCTCCACCCTGTGGACGCAAAGTAGGCCTGTGTGTATTCCTTGTATCATCCATTTTTGTACACTGCATAAAAAAATGTGAGGTTGTTACTGAGCAACACACTGCAAATAAGGACAAGACACGAAAAACACATTGGGGCACATTTACTTACCCCATACCCGGAACTCACCGAAAGTGTATTGTCTGACGATAATGCACTGTGCTGCGATTCACTAAGATCGTGTGCCCGATATCCTGCATGTGTTGCTTCCCCGCTCAGGTCCCTGGAGTTCACCTTCTTCTTCCTGGTGCATGTAAGTGCATTGTCCGTGTATAATGCGCTGTGCGGGGAGTCACTAAGATCCTTTGCCCGATATCCTGCATGTGTTGCTTCCCCGCTCAGGTCTCCGGAGTTCACCTTCTTCTTCCCGGTGCATGTAAGTGCATTGTCCGTGTATAATGCGCTGTGCGGGGAGTCACTAAGATCCTTTGCCCGATATCCTGCATGTGTTGCTTCCCCGCTCAGGTCTCCGAAGTTCACCTTCTTCTTCCCGGTGCTTGTAAGTGCATTGTCCGTGTATAATGCGCTGTGCGGGGAGTCACTAAGATCCTGCACCCGATATCCTGCATGTGTCGCTTCCCTGCTCAGGTCCCCGGAGTTCCCCTTCTTCTTCCTGGTGCACGTAAGTGCATTGTCCGTGTATAATGCGCTGTGCAGGGAGTCACTAAGATCATGCGCCCGATATCCTGCATGTGTCGCTTCCCCGCTCAGGTCCCCGGAGTTCACCTTCTTCTTCCCGGTGCATGTAAGTGCATTGTCTTGCGACACAATTTGAAAGTTAAATCCAGTGCTCAGTCCAAATCTGTCGACTCGTCCGACGGCCGCCCCCTGATTTGTGTTGCATGAAAGCCAGCGTGATAGTGCCAAAATCAGATCGCGTGCGACACAATCCCAGCGGAGAAATCTGTTATATACTTGTCCAAGCCTTGCAAAACATGGGAGGTCAGATCCGCAAACTCGACCAAGAATAGGACGTGCCCTGAGCTTTTTCTCAGGGGCATTAGCCTAAGACATGGCTGTGTGTATGAGCCCATAGATGTTTGTGGGGCCATCAGACAGTTGCAAAAACAACAATTGTGTGCATAAGGCCTATGCTACTATTTTTCTCATGTCCAGCACTGATTTTAGGTTGGTGGGAAGTAGAATATCCTAGAATGTGTACCCCTTTGAACCATATCTTTATTTACTAAAGAAGTATGGAACAGATTGACTACCAGAAAAAGTGATCCAATATTCAACTTTTTTGCATACTCTATTGATTAATCAATTTGGATGAGATTTTCTCTCTACACTGGCTGCCTGTCCCCTGACTCTCCACTATACCGGCATGTGGATGATTCACCATAATTTTCCTTCAACGCCCACCACCAATTTAGTCTCAAGTCAATCTTTATTGGTGTCACAGTCTCAGGGGAATAGACAGTGGACTCCCTGGACCCCCGCGTGGAATAACAACCTTAGCCGCAACCCGGGAGCAGAGTCTAAGTGAACTCCTTGTCTTCGCCAGAGCCCGCCGCAAAGCAGGATGGTGTTGCTGCGGTGGGGAGTCACCAGGTTGCTCCACGGGTGCGACTAGGCCCGTGGTGGCAGCCAAGGTAGGGACATGGGGACCACAAGAAGTCAGGCAGGACCACGGGAAGGCAAGCAGGATCATGGGAAGGCAGGCAGGACCACGGGAAGGCAGGCAGGACCTCGGGATGGCAGACAGGACCTCGTTCTGGCAGGCAAGACCTCGGGATGGCTGGCAGGACCTCGGATGGCTGGCAGAACCTCGGATGACTGGCAGGACCGCCACAGGACAACAGGACCTCCACAGGACACCAGGATCGCCACAGGACACCAGGACCACCACAGGACACCAGGACCGCCACAGGACAACAGGACCGCCACAGGACAACAGGAACACGGGAACACCACAAAACACGGGAACAACACGGAACACGGGAATCTCCATAGGAACACGGAAACACAGAGGTGTCTGGAAATGCTTAGGAAGGCTTTCTCTCCAGTAGAATGACCTGAAGATCCGGCAGGGGATGCTGGGAGTCACCAGGCTATATAGCCGAGCCAGGAATGCCAGAGCCAATAAGGAGGGTGCTGGCCCTTTAAGGCTGGGAGAAGTACGGGCGTGCCCCCCCTAGTGGCGGGAACGCACGACTACAGGGAAGAAGCATGCGGCCTACACGCTGGGAGCCAGAGTGCAGGCCGGAGCCAGGAGAGGTAAGTGAAGGCTGGGGGAGCGGGGACCGCGGCAGCAGGCACGGGTGCACCCTCAATCTGTACCGTGGATCGCGGGTGTAACCGTGATAATTGGTCCATATATATTACCGCGTTAGCGTGTCATGTGGTCATCCCAACATATTTTGGTTACAAATCACTGCAACTAACCTTAACTTGGATTTTTTTGCAATATATAAATTATATATAAATACAATGTATGTAGTTTCTCCCTTTACATTGCCTCCCAATTTGCCATAGCTCTGCTCTTTCCTGACCTTACTGCCCGCTCCCTAGTTAATGTATCTTGCACAACAAAAATCTAAAGAACCAATTGTCAGTTCGGGTCCTCGCACTGTGTATGATTAGTATACATGGAGAGCTCGGCACACTGTCTCTACTCAACCTTCCTTGTTAGACAAAATGCAGGCAGAAACCTGAACTCTGGATTAATGAATGAACTCTCAGGGTCTCGCTATATTAACTTCCTTCATTTTAACAACTTGCAAGAGGAGACACTATCCCCAGTGTCAAAATCTTTTTGTGCTGAACATTTCGAGAGTTATCCAGTTTTGTTTTGCTGCCAATTACTTTGGCAGCTGTAAATCATGTTAAAAATCTAAACGGATGAGAAATGTGTATGACAGAATGAAGAATATTCCCAAATTTATTTTTATAAAAAGGGAACCATTGAGTCACATGTTTAGTCACCTGAAATATGAAGCATAACATATAACACATATAACACATTGATGTGTCTTTACGAGTGATGATCACACCCGAACCATAAAGTATGGGGTGTTCCAAACTATGTGGTTTTGGGACACCCGGAGTGACCCTGAACTTCATTAGAAGTTCGAGGTCCAGTTCGGCTCTATCCCCCTCTGTCGTTAAAGCCTGCAATGCGGGCAGAGGAATTAAGACTGTCGAAAGTCACCATTTTGGGGAGGATTGTCGTTCCCCGATGATGTCATCAAGAGAAACAATCTTCTCCCAAATAGTGGCTTGCATCATTGCCGGCACGCCAGTGATGTACATGCCAGTGCCATGTAAACAATTATCACTCGCTTGGTGCTGGCACTGATCATGTGTGTCCCTGGTGCGGGGGGTTCAGGTCAAACTATGACTTGGAAAGGGATTTAAAATTCAGGCTCGGCCAAACTTGACCAAACCCAAATCTTAATGGGTCATCACTAGCCTTTACTTCTCCTCTTGGTAGGACATGCCCAGAACTATTTATCATGAAGAGAAGAAGAGATTTTCAAGACCATTCTATTTTGTAACATTGTATCACAAACTGCCATCCTAAATATGTCTATGAGCGACCACTAGTGGTCATAATGTGAATTGTGGTCTTTGTGGTTTAGTTAGCACGTGGTGATGTTGGATCAAATTGTTTTTGTATAAGATCAAATCCTACTTCAACATGTAATAAATCAACATATAATACACTAACAGGCCCTCCTGACAAGTATGTCTTCGTGTAATGGGTAACACTCCAGAAAAAAAAGCCTAATTATTAAGTCATGAGGTTAGATCAGACACAAAGGACATTTCCATCCAGTAAAATGCTGGACTCTATAATGGAATCATGGCTCGTACAACAGTCAATTGAAAAGTTGCAATTCTTGTTGTATGGCAAATAATTATTTCCACACCCCCTATACTCCGTGAAAGCAGGGGGTGGGCCACAGTTGGTGCTTCATGACCACCAATGGACCCAATTATCACCATGGCATCCATCATATAATGCAGCCATTCTGAAGGTTTGGCTAGGTGGACATCCAAGCTGTATCCCTTGGGTTCCTTTTATCAAGGGAAAGTCAACGAGTACTTGCGACACACAAGAGTTTATCAGGTTGCTCAATATAGAAATGTATGTGGACGGCACGGTGGCTTAGTGGTAAGCATTACAGCCTTGCAGCACTGGGGTTCAAATCCCATGGTCAACATCTGCAAAGAGTTTGTATGTCCTCTGGGTCCTCCGGTTTCCTCCCACACTCCAAAAACATACTGGTAGGTTGATTAGATTGTGAGCCCCATGGGGACAGGGACCAATTTGGCAAGTTCCGTGCAGTGCTGCTTAATCTGTGTGTGCAATATAAATAAGTAATTATTATTATTTATTAATTATGTCATCTACAGACACTGTCAGAGAGGGGGAGTATGAGCCCACCGGAGTTGACAAATTTGAGGTTCCATCCTATCTATGCAGGACCTGTGCATTTCCATGTAGCACATGATCTTATAATCTGTGATCATTTTGAATCACCCCATAATTATTAATAACTGGTTCCACTGGTAACCTTTGGAGACCATTATGATGTTTCCCAACCTGGACCCAATAGAGGATCCTGTGGTGCTCTAGTAGGCCAGTCCTACACTGACTATCAGGGTTAAAGGGTTTCATGTCATGAATGCCCTTGGTTGGAATACCTCTCTAGAGACATTGGTAAGGAATTACTGGTGATAAGGGTAGACCATCAATAGTTGACAGGTACAGAGCCGACACACAGTAGATTGGTGAGCGGCTATTCACAGTGAATCAAAGGAGTCAACTGAATCCAACATCCTGCCCAGTTTCCCTGGTATATAACACTTGCACAGTGCAGAGCAGGGATCGGGTGTTTGATACTCCCCCCCAATCATCCATTGATAGTTTACTCTGAGTATAGAACATCAGTAGTAATTCATGACCAATCCCCTTTACCCTGGACCCCGTTAAGATGCATCTACTTAGTATATGCAATTATTTACTGTTACATTCCCGTTAAGCATGATACTTACACCTAAGAAGATACAAAGTATCAAAGGAATCTACTCTCCAATAAGCACAAAACCAAAGCAGCAAAATAATAGAAGACGTGATACAGCAGTATTCAGATGTAACACATGGTAATCCTACAGATTTTTCGTATACTCTGTTTCTCCAGTAATAGAATACAGGACTGTACTCCAGGTGATAAGGTAATTACATAGGAAACATGACTTTTCAGCAGAATAGAACAGGTCATTAATGTAGCGCAACATCAAAGTCCTCATTTCCACAAATAACACAGTAAGAAATGAATACAATTGCTGCTTGTGAGTTTCCCCGACACCGAAGGTTAATATCACCCATCAGTCCAATGATGTACATTAATATTAAGCAAGTGGTGATTTCTATGCATCCACCGTAATCAGAAACCACCGCTTACGACTCAGAAATTATTTGTCTCACTGGTGAATGTGTAACCTCAGGTATAAGTGCAGCCGCCTCCCGGCTCACCATGCCGTGAATACGTCTTGCTCATCAATTTACCGTATCTACCATGTTGTAATCCTTCATATTCCCTCAAGTTGTCAATAAATGAAGCTTTTTTTTTTGCTGAAATCTCTCCAATCCACTCAGAAAAGCCATTGCTCTAAATGGGGCAGTACAGCAAGGTCCATCCGCACAATGCATTACCTTCCCGCTTGGTAATGACTTCATCGCGCCATGTAATTTATTTACAAATCTTGTTGGAGTCGACAAAATGAGAGGTTTTCATCTCGTGCGGGCCAATGCATTACCGGGCTGTCTTCCACCCCCAGGAGGAATCAGCAAATTAACTGGTTTGACATGTGAAATCCAAGCACGGTGCATTAAGGTGATATTTCTATATCTCCTAATTTCTCTACGAGTGACAGTAAGTGGATTGGAGTGTTGTAATTACTCCCCATAAATGCTAACCAAACATTTTCCTGTTGCCACTGAAAGCACTACAGTCAATTAATAGCCTTCAAGTACGGAAAATAAAGTGCAGGTGCCAACGTCAACCACTCACCGGGTTACCTGAAGAATGACATTTGTAGGGCTGGACGTAGGAGCAGAAACATTGGCTAAGTCAAGGACGGTCTTGTCCACACTTAACTTTCTTAAAAGGGTTGGCCAGGAATTACCGTTGATGGTCTATCTGCAATAGCTGCTCAGTGGCGTCGGAGAGTGCAGGAGATGATCAGGGTTGATAATTAAGGATTTTGCAGCACTCTGTCAGGCGATATTTACACTGATAAGTGATAAGTGTCTATATGTGGTCAGTTAGTGAATGTTCGGGAACTGAAGCTTGCAGAAGACTTTCGGAGCATGTTGGAGTATTGAATTTGGACAATGAAAAATGGAGTCCTCAAAGGGGATGGCCTACCTCTAGAATATCAGATTCTTGGGAGAGTTGACACATGAGAGTGTTGTCCTTCTATTCTATACCTGGAGAAAAGTCATTCTGGGATGTCCTCTACTGGCTTGATTGATGTCCCATAGGGCAAGTACATTATTACAAGCCAAGGTGGAATCTTTAAATGTGGCCTACATTATAATTATTCTCATGACAAGTTCCTTTTAAAAAAAAAACACACACTATTTTAATGGCATCCTAGCTACCCGCCATGGCTGTGATTTCAGGAGGACACCGCTGACCAATCACAGCCATGGCTAGTTGCTAGGGACATCAGTACGTAGGCCACACCCAAGCCCCAGACCTGAACGGAAACTTCAGGTCCACTCATTTCTACTCTCAAGGAAAGCACACGCATCATGTTCACGTTTAAATACTACTACACTTTTGTCATCTATAACCTTGAATCCTGATCCGGGCTCAGCTAATGATTCCGATTCTTATGGATTCTTATTCTGATGATGTCCTAAGGCTGTTTCTTGGACTCTATGTCATGCCCCGACCTATGGATTGTGTATTGGTTTCTTCCTGACTGCTGCTTGCCCTGAACTTGGACTCTCTCTAACTTCCCTCACCTGACTTCTGGTGGGTCTTATGACCAGCTTGGGCCAGAAGTCGTCTAAACTAAGAGTTAGCGACCTGGTATCTTGAGAAAACTCCAGATCATGGTGACCATGAGGATTAAAGGGTGAAAACCAACAGGGACACTTGAATAATTGGATATTTCCACAGTCTGGTGACATGGTGAGTCTTCTACCTACTGATCGCTACAGTTCTTAGTTGGTGAACCCTTTTAAAGTTCCCCCTTGGGGTTGGGTCCTGTTTTTAACTAAGGGAATTTTTAACAATCTTTTTTTCTTACCCACAGTTGGAGAATATATTATACAATTTCTGAGCTTCTCATCTGTCTTTAATTGGTTAACAGACCCTAGCCCGGCAGTAGGAGCTAGCATGGTTCCAGAATAATGAGCTAAGATAGCATCTTAAAGATCTTTATCTTCCAACCATTTCCTCTTTGTCTTTCTCGAGGACATGAAGTTCCCTTTCAGCCTTCCCTCACAATATGCGCTTTATCAAAGCATTTGTTTTGTCTCCTCTCCGTGATGTCACCGGGAGAGATGCTGACACGTATTACCATGGTGAATTCTGACCAAAACACACATTCATCTCAGACAAAGCCCTGCTGTTCTTCTGTGCATTAGTGTAAATGGTGGCCTTTATTAATGTAAAAATGTTAAAGAGAAATCCAATTTCCAAGCTGAAAAGTGTCCCCGCGCCATAACAAGCCATGCCGTAATTTCATTCAGGGAACGCATTGTTAGACGAATTACAATGGCGCTCGCGACAATGGCCGGGAATGTTCATTCTGACAAGTAGTCCATAATACCGCTTACATTAGGGCTTGTTTCTATACGCTCATTTCACGGATTTGAAAAGGAAACAAATGAGACGTGGGGTGTTTTTGGTTTTGTTTTTGTGCGATTTTCTTATGTTTATTTCGGCTTTTTTTTTTTTCTTTAATGAAAGTTCTTAAATCTACAAGAAGCCATTAAGACTTGCTGGTTTAAATGACTCCGGATTTATTGCTATAATCTATACCCGTGTAGAGAACATGTCGAGAAAATTAGGATTTTGTTGTTGTTTTTGGTTTTTTTTCTTCTTCTTTATTATAACACTTAGAGATCAGGCAGCGGAGGGAATAATATTAAGTGATTATGGAAAATGTAGCATCTCACTGTGCAGTTGGCCTTCGTTATGTCAAGTAATGAAGAGTTTGACCACTTCAAAGTCAGGTTTTTCAGGCTTTTGCATTTCTTTATTTCACTCTCCTTCTTCTATATCTTTTTGATTTTTCCATTTGCAGAGCTCTATGAGGCTTTTTATCTGCGGGACAAATTGTTCTACCTAGTGGGACCATTAAATATTCTGGGTCATGTTCTGGGAAAACAGAAAAAAAATCCAAATCTGGTAGAATTGGCAAAGAAAAAGCAGTTGCACCATTTTCTGAAGGGCTTTATTTTTACAGGTTTAACTGTGTGTTCCATGTGACATCTCTCCTTTATTCTACGATTGTGGAAAAAACTAATTTATATAGTTTGGTTCTGTCTTAATACAAAAACTTTGCACGGAACAGTAAAACATTACAACTTCACACTCCGACACCGATAATGTTATGACACTTTTATGGTTTACGGAGCTGGGCAAAGTCTCATTTTTATGGGATGAGATGTCGTTTTCATATCCTTTTAGCCATGTTTTATTCTAAATTTTGTAGAAGACAAAATGGGGCAAACTAGGACATCTGGACTTTTTTCAGTTATGGATTTAACGACATGGGATGATTGTTTTTTAACATTATGTTACCTAGCTTTTTTTGTGATTTTATATGTTTATTTATTTTTAAATGTGTTCTAGTAAAAGGAAGGTGATTCCAATTTCCAACTATTCTAGTCCCACTAGAGTACTTGAACCTGATAATAAAATAATATACTGCAATATCAAGTGACCAGCAGCTAATACAATGAAGCCCTTGTTGGGTGCTATAGAGCTGTCATTGTAGCACCTAACAGGTGAATTGCTAGCATGTCCTCTATGGGGAGAGCTAAGTTTGTGAGCCCTTTGTAGACACCCCTTTATGACTGGTCATAATTTTTGTTTGACTGGTCATGAAAGGGTGAAGCGTCCATCAACAATATTTTTTGCTCATCCATATGTCGATATAGATATCATTAAAAGTGTTTTCCATGAATATTGAAAACCCTTAGGGCACCAGGGCCTCAATGGATGAAAAAAAAGAACATACATTTACTAAGGGTCCGTGGTCCGCACTATCATCGGAATACCTGACTATTTACGATGTGCGCCGCATTTAGAAGGGGAATTTGGCTCAGGCAATCATATTTTGGCGCATCGGCGCCCGCTTTCACGCGACACAAACCGGGGGCGGACCTTCGGATTCGGGCAACGCTCGGGATTTAACATATAAATTGTGTCGCAATACCAAGCACTTACATGCACCGGGAAGAAAAAGGTGAATTCCGGCGGACCTGAGTGGGGAAGCAACACATGCAGAAAATCAGGCGCACGAGCTACGTGAATCGCGCCACAATGCAGGATCGTCGGACAGTCCAGATCGGGGATAGCGCACAGGACGGGTAAGTAAATGTGCCCCACATTGTCCAAGTGGATGTTTCAGGAGGTCCCAGAACCCACTTTTTGAAATGAGGAGTAACAAGACAACACTTTAGTCCATTGTTGTTTGCATCCTTTGAAACTGCACTTGTTGTGATGTTAAAAACTGTTGAAAATGTATTTACAGCATAAAGTACTCACTTTCAGATTTGTATGGAAGTCACTACCCAACATCTCCATAATTCAGCAGTACTAAAAATGCAACAGAGAGCAGACATCTTCATTCTTTGTGTAGTGGTCAGACCAAGGAACTGTATATCAGCTCCCATTTTTATTAAATGGGAGCTAAGCTGCAATGACTTGGCTCAGTCACTACTCTGAGAATGGAGCTATCTGCTACCTGTACCATTCTAAGATAGCTGATCTGTAAGGAGGATGGGTTTCGGACCCCATTCATTTTTTAATGATGGCTTATCCATCAGTTCTGTTGGCCCTTTTAAGTTTAAGTGTTAACAGTGTGTGGTCTTATATCCCACAATAAGAGCCATTGCCATAGATTGAAACAAGTCAAGTTAAGGTTTACTGAATTCATTAGATGTAAAGTTATATCTGGCTACTGCTATAGGTCTTTGTTTGAATCATAGCCTCACATGTTGATTCCAGTTCCAAAAGGGACCTCTGAACAATGATCTAATTGTATTTATTGAGATCCTGACCTGCACATCCCAATTGCATATACAGTATAACACATCATACCCTTCTATTTTACGCACTGTACTAACTTTCTGTATTGAAGTTTCTGCTCCCTATGGAAAGTCTATGTGGGACAGTCCTCATACGGGAAGATCTCCTATGATATGGGACCCATAGATCTCAAAAAACGGATGATATACAGAGATAAGGACAACATTGCATTAAGAGTAATTGACACATTCGATCTCTCAGTCATACTTTTTTTTCTTGGGTGTCCCTTTAAAATAAATCCTCCCTAAATGTGTGAAAAATATGTAGATTTTTGTTAAAAAATAGAAAAAGAACCTCAGTTCTGACTAATAAAGAGACAACATATCCAATATTTTGACCAATTTACCAACAAAGGGTGGTTGATTACAATTATAACAAAATGGCTTCCACAACTTAAAATCAACAATTTAACTTTATTGTGAGTTACAAACATAATTACAAAATTAATTTCTTGACTCTGTTTATATTTTGTGTTGAAATTTACTTTAATAGCCAGACAATGTGTTGTTTTTATAGAATCTGCAAACTAAAACTTTCTTTTTAATGGGATCCAAAAGTAAGGTTAATCTTTGCCCTTCTGAATTCTTTATATAACTTGAGATGGATGCAATTTAAGTACAATACAATGCCGACAACATTCCTATTGTACACTGTATTGTCCTCCTTAATTAGAAATACAGAACTTTCTCTTAAATCAGTGGCGACTGTCAAGTAAACCACACATTGAGATGCACCTTAAGAAGCAGGAGATGCATTTAATTAAAATTAACTTTTCTTACTGTTCTTTCTTTAGTTTGTGTAAGTTTGGGTACAAAATAGGTTTAAATTAAAGGTATAACTGTATCTTGTTTGCTACATTTTTCTGTATCTTGTTAGGAAATCAACCACTTAAAAAAACAAAAAAAAAAGGCTAGAAATACTCACCTCTGCTCCTCTTCACTTTGCTGGCTGTCACTAGTCATCTTGACATGCTGGGATCACCTAGAAAAGAAAGTTATAATTAGCAGACCGGAGCACATGGAGAGGATGTCCGGTGCTCCAGGCTACAAATTATAATTTTCTTTTCAAGGTGATCCCAGTGTGTCAAGCTTTTTTTGTTTTTTAAGTGATTAATTTCCAATAACTACCATATATCCCATAAATTAGAAATTTTCCACTTTAATTTAATGTATCATCATAAAATGACCTATTTTAATTTCAGGATTTCATGCTAGACCTTTTTTTACATCTTTTAGTAGTAATAATTTTATGTTAGTTTGCCATGTAATTATGTTTTAAAAAAATTACTGTGATGTCTCACATTTATTATTTTTACAACTGATTCTAATTCTACCTTCTTAGTGGAGATCATTCAGTCAGATAAAACCTATATTTAAAGTAGACAACACAGGATCCAGAATTCATAAAAGGTGATGGTCACAGCTCAGCTCCTCCCCCTCCCTGCAAAGTGACCTCCACACAGGTCACAGAGCATAACTACAATGATTATTATTTTTATTATTTTCTTGGTCATATGCACTCTAACCCCTAATTGGATAAAAAATGGAGCATCTAGTGTGTATTATACCTCTTTGAGTAAATCCCAACCCATGCAAATTTAGTATCCAATTCACAAGGAAGCTGCTAAAAAATAGGGACTTCCTATATAACCTTAAGGGAGAAGACAGAGAAAGCAGCCCAGGTGGTGCAACTTTACCCAACTGCAGCAGAGCAGAAGTGACATCAGATGAGGGGATGTCCTATTCATAATTTCCGCTGTACAAACCGATTCTGTGAAGCAGTAGTTTAATTTATATTTTGTGACCAAAGTTAAAGAATTACTTTGACCTTGACCTTGAATTATTATTTATGGCCTTTCTTTAGTTGATTCAGGTGATTAGCGCCTAATAATTTGAGAGCATAGAGCTGGCTCCATGTCCCTGTTGAGGTTGGGTGTTAGTTGTGGCTTATTTTGAAGGTCAATGAGGTCCAAGCCAGTAGTGATGGTTTTTGCCCAGAACAATGACTACAATGACTACAAGGAGCCGCTCGCAGGAATGAACAGTTGATCAGTGCGGGAGCTTCGTGTTCCCTAGTCCTACTAGTCCTTAGTACAGGTCACTATATTACATGACTTTTGTAGCTGTATTTTATTAGATATGACATTTTGGGCATATTTTTGCACCGATATTGCAGTTGCCCGACCCCTATAATATCACAAAGTCTGTTCCACTTGCACTTCTATTTCTCTTAGCCACCAGTACTTTTCCATCATTTTAGTTGCACCCTCCTACATTGACATTTCTACATTTTAAGACACATGCAAACCCACAGAATAAGTAAGTCCGCGCTCAGCGGTTCCATGCCTAAATATTTTGACACTTAGTTGCTCTCTCAGCACCGGCGGCATCTTCGGGGACACGGCGGTCGTGCTGACTTCTCACCACACAAAAATTAACAAATAAAAGCAATTTAAACTTCAGTCCATTGTCGGAGCTTCATGCCTCCTGTTCTTTCCGAGCTTTAAAATCCCATCATCCTGGAGTAGAGAGATAACAATTTATAACTGTCAGCGGCATGAATAGAAAATGGAGATTATCGCTACTTTCCTTTATGTAAATTTTACTTTTTTTTTTGGAAATTCAATTTCAATTTTTTTTTGTGTGTGTGAAGTGATTTAATAAACACATTGGGGTCACATTCTCAGCACTGGTCGGTACTAAACCACGAAATTAAATAACCTCACAGACTGTACTGGAAGGGAACTCGAATTCTCAGTTTTCTTATGTTTAGAACTGAACTGTCAGGCGAAAAGCCGCCTTCTATGTTTCATCACCATGGCAACTTTTTGTGCTTCTTCCTAGCAGGAAGATGGCCATGACATAATTGTGCTCTCTTGTTTTAACAAGCCAGTGTCTTCAAATGAGCAAGTGTTGGTCTCATTCTTTAAAGATACCAACATACTAATGTCTTGTTGACCAGATATGTGTCTACAAGACATTAGTATATTGGTGGAAGTAGATCCTCTGTTGGATGCAGGATGTAACCCATGAGTACCATAAGATCATGCAATTGGCCAATGCTATAACTCTAGAGTAACAGAGTATTAATTGGTGTTCCTAGGTTGTAACCCAAGTGTACCAGGAGATCTTCCAGCCTGGGCTCATGCTACAATTAAGAAGTATCTGAGGATTCTCTGTTGCACCCATACTATACCGTCAGAGCACTAGAGTCTCCGTCGATGAGCCCATTCTGTAACTTGTAATCCAAAAGTACCAGATGATTCTCTAATGAGCCATAGCCAGACTGCACATATGGGACATTGGTGAACATGACCGAAAGTGTGTTAAAACTTTAACTTATCTAACCAAAGGGGACAACCCCTGCATTAACTAATACTACAAACTGAGTTATCAAGTTATCAAGTTAAGCCGATCATAATTACTAGTACTACATCTGTACATAATCAGTTTTATTAGAGGATTTTCAGGTGGACCCATTTGGGACTCTTTGGAGTACCAGGTGTGCCCAAGTTTTAATTGAAGTCAACGGATTTGCCACTTGTTACCACAACCCAATACTGGATCCCACCAGTATGTACAAAGAAGGTACAAAGGTTACTAGGATCTTCTTCTAATGTTGATGGAAAGTAGGCAACTTTAATAATTTTATCAGGTTTGTCAAGGAGGCTCAGTCTAACACGGGTCAAACTTTACAAATGCCTTACCAAAGTAACCCCTAATATGATTAAGCCTGTGAAAGTTAACATTTTCCACAATAATGTACAGTAAGGTGGAGGACAATGCATTGTTTCATGGTAGCCAGTGACAACTGACGAGACCGGGAATGAAAGTATGAGCTAAAGATAACTCTTTTATACCATGCTACAGTATTGTGGGCCAACGTTTCCACATAGTTGACACTTTTATTGTAGAGCGGGGTATTCATGATATTAATTCAACTTATTAAAGGGGTTATCCGAGTTTACTAATAATAATTTATGGCCGGGATGGGGAGGGCTATTTGAAAAATAATAAATGTGTACTTACCTCCTCCGGCACTGCTGATGTCCCGCGCCACGGTCGATCTGATCCGTGCCCCTGTTTGTTTACAGGGGCACAGAAGCCGCTTATAGGGAGCTTCCAGTCGGTGATGTGGCCGGCTCCTCCCATCCATCCCTATCTTTCATCATTGTAAGCGCTGTGAGATGGTGTTGGATGGGAGCTTCCGGACGGCTGAAAGCTCCCTGTGCACCCATGAAAACAAACCGGCGCACAGATCAGACAGACAGCGCCGTGGGACATCGGCAGCACCGGAGTAGGTAAGTACAAGTTTGTTATTTTTTATTAAACCTTCCCCAGCCTGGCCCTAAATTATTAGTAAACTCGGATAACCCCACTATGCCAGAATAGTACTCCATTCTGATCTCATAACCTACTTTTTTTAAAAAAAAACTAGGATTTTTCTTTGAAAAAGATGAATGGAAACTAGAAGCAAATTTAGATGTTGATGCTTGTAGTTATTGAATTATGGAAAGATCTTTGCATTGTTGCTTATTGATTTGAATGGACGATCCAAACTGTTGTAGCTACAGAAATGCAAAAGGGTATTCAAGTCTTATGGCAAGGATTTACCATCTCCACTTCTTCATATGGCAAAGTCTTACTACCACCACTTTCAATATAACAAGATCTTACCACCACCACTTTACATATGGCATGGTCTTACTACCACCACTATTCAATATGTCCAGGTCGTACTTGCATCATTTTTCAATATGACAAGGTCTTACCACTTTTCAATATGGTAAAGTCATATCATCACTGCGGGTCCCAACACTAGAACCCAGACTTCATCCCGAAGTTCTGGCATGACGTTAAGTTTCACTCAGAAAAGCTGGTTAATGGGCTGTTGAGGAGCCCATCAAACAGCCTTTCACACCAACCTTCGAAGCAAACTTTTGTTCCAGGTTAGGCTGAACTAGCTGAACCTGACTGGGTCCACAGATCCCTAATCACCACCACATTGTCATATGTCAGAGTCTTATCACACAACTTATCGCAAGGTCACACTTCCTAAAATGTTGGAAAGTCATTTCAAGTTTGATGAATAAGCTGTTTACCTGGAGAGCCATCCATTTGAGGTCACTACAAGCTGTATTGATTTATCAATACCCCAATGTCCTCGGATAATCTGGGAAGCTTTCCGTGCCTTTGTCTCAGTTTAGCTAATGAATGCAAATGTACATTACCACAATGGTTGTCGTTCCTTTAACTTCCTCTCGCTGGGCTTTTGTGACGTTCTAAGCTTTGCTCACTTAAGCTTTTGTAAGAGTAATGATGTTTTCCTCTCCATCACATGTCACTTTACATATTACAAAACTTGACAAATGTGCCACGCGCTGCTTTTTTAAGTGAACTGCCCAATTAAGAAGCTGCATTAGAACTATTGGAAAGTGCAAGAAACTGCAGCTTGGAGTGCGATGTCGGAGCCAACCCTGCACTGCTTGTACTGCAAAGAAGCCATTAGTTATGGATGGATTCAGCCGCTCATTGTTGATTTGAAAAGCAAATAGAAAAGAAATGAGTACATAAACTTGGCGGCTTCTTGACAAAGTCATTGAGGGAATTGACTGAGAGCTTTTTTAAGAGATCGGACATTTTTATCAAGGACAAAAGCAGAATATGATGTGTAAGTTTCGATTCAAATTCATATTTTTTGGGGTTAAAAGAACAGGTAAAAAAATTTGTAATTTTTAAAATTGGATTTGTAACGAACTGGTTCAACCTTACCAGTTTGACTTTTGATGATTCCAAAAACTTTATGTCAGTGTCCTTCATCGGTTTTGGTTCATTGTACTTCCTTGTGATAAGGACTCAAAGCTACTTGCTTCCAGAGTAGCATTGATGTAGGTGACAACTCTCTGGGCAGGTCAGAGGACAGAGATGTGAAACACACAGAATTAGAAAGCTAGAAGTTTAGGGTAAACAGATGGGATAAAAAATACAAAATCTAAACTGTGTGTCCGGTCAGGAATCTGGAAGACCAGGCTAGAAGTTGGGGAAGGTTAAAATGGATCGGAGTCAAGTAAAACTCATCAGTGGTCCATGGTCTCCACCACAAACACAGTCAGCACTCTTGTTTGGGAAGAATTGTCATTCCCTGATCACATCTATGGAAGGCAAAAGTCTTCCCTTCCAAAAAATTGGTATTGGCCATGCACCAGTGTTGTTTAAATGCCACGGGTGGCTTTGCCAGTGGCATCAAGAAGGGGTTTGGAGGGGCTCTGCTCATCACTAGTCATTAGCAGAGAAGAGTCCAGAAGCAGAAATGTAGCCATGGTCACAATACAGAAATCCTGATATTGCAGTCATAATAAACTTTTGCAGGGAACACAAAGAAGCTCAAGGCTCGGGCACCTCCCATAGAGGGAAGATGATTAATAACAAAGGGGTTTGCACTGATTGGTATAAACTGCAGTTGAGCTTACCCAAACTGTAATGTTTGGGACTATGCCAAACATTGTTGGTTGGGGTCCCCAAACTTCAGCTAGAAGTTCGAGTTTGGAATTCAGGCTCACATCCACCAGTAATATTCATGATTGGTGCTGCCACCAATCCTTTAAATGCTGCTGGTACATGTCGATGATATCAGGTAGATAAAAGGGCTTGCACACATATCACTTTTAAAGGGTTAATACTAGAGATGAGCGAACACTAAAATGCTCGGGTACTCGTTATTCGAGACGAACTTTTCCCGATGCTCGAGTGCTCGTCTCGAATAACGAACCCCATTGAAGTCAATGGGAGACTCGAGCATTTTTCAAGGGGACCAAGGCTCTGCACAGGGAAGCTTGGCCAAACACCTGGGAACCTCAGAAAAGGATGGAAACACCACGGAAATGGACAGGAAACAGCAGGGGCAGCATGCATGGATGCCTCTGAGGCTGCTTAAACGCACCATTATGCCAAAATTATGGGCAACAGCATGGCCATGACAGAGTGACAGAATGAAGCTAGATAGCATCTAAAACATGCAATAATTGACCCTGACACTATAGGGGACGGCATGCAGAGGCAGCGGCAGCAGGCTAGAGAGTGTCATGGCGACATACCCTAAATGGACTCAGGCTTCAAACCAATGGGTGGCAGAGAGGAACCAAAGGAGGTGAGCAAGAAGTGCTCAAATAATATCGGTACATGATAAAAGTTTGCCAGTATATTTTGTGGATTACACAGCAGGGTGGCGACAAAGTTAACATGGAAGCCATGAAAACAACCCAAAATTCTGCCTGACACAGCTCGTTTGATAAGGGGACCATGTATGGAGGCAGTGAACTAGTAGTAGATTAAAGGTGCTGCAGTTAAAACTATGTTAGTTGGATCTTGGCATGGAGCTGGCGCTCCGCTGCCAGGCGAGCTTTCGCCAATCCAAGCCCCTGTCTCTAGGCTACTCCCCAAACAGCACTTTTGTATAAGATCAAGTGTAGTAGCGTTCTTATAAGTTTAGGATATGCCGGGTGAGGGGAATGTAAACAGATACGCAAGAAGCGCATGATGCGCATGGAGCTGGCGCTCCGCTGCCAGGCGAGCTTTCGCCAATCCAAGCCCCTGTCTCTAGGCTACTCCCCAAACAGCACTTTTGTATAAGATCAAGTGTAGTAGCGTTCTTATAAGTTTAGGATATGCCGGGTGAGGGGAATGTAAACAGATGCGCAAGAAGCGCATGATGCGCATGGAGCTGGCGCTCCGCTGCCAGGCGAGCTTTCGCAAATCCAAGCCCCTGTCTCTAGGCTACTCCCCAAACAGCACTTTTGTATAAGATCAAGTGTAGTAGCGTTCTTATAAGTTTAGGATATGGCGGGTGAGGGGAATGTAAACAGATGCGCAAGAAGCGCTGAAATAATATCCCTAAATGGTAAAAGTTTGCAAGTATATTTTGTGGATTACACAGCAGGGTGGCGACAAAGTTAACAACTTTGATGTGGAATGCCCTGTAATAGCTCTTGGGCGGTGTGCCTTTTATCGCCTAGGCTCAGCAGTTTCAGCACCGCCTGCTGTCGCTTAGCGACGGCACTGCTGCTGTGCCTAGAGCTACCGACTGATGGCGCCATGCCCACGGATGGTAATTCGGAGGAGGAGGAGGTGGAGGAGGGGTGGGAGGAGGTATAGTAGGCCTTTGAGACCTGGACCGAGGTAGGCCCCGCAATTCTCTGCGTCGGCAGTATATGACCAGCCCCAGGGTCAGACTCGGTCCCAGCCTGCACCAAGTTAAGTGTAGTAGCGTTCTTATAAGTTTGGGATATGGCGGGTTAGGGGAATGTAAACAGATGCGCAAGAAGCGCATGATGCGCATGGAGCTGGCGTTCCGCTGCCAGGCGAGCTTTCGCCAATCCAAGCCCCTGTCTCTAGGCTACTCCCCAAACAGCACTTCTAAGAACCTTTTGTATAAGATCAAGTGTAGTAGCGTTCTTATAAGTTTAGGATATGCCGGGTGAGGGGAATGTAAACAGATGCGCAAGAAGCGCTGAAATAATATCCCTAAATGGTAAAAGTTTGCCAGTATATTTTGTGGATAACACAGCAGGGTGGCGACAAAGTTAACAACTTTGATGTGGCATCCATGAAAACAACCCAAATTTCTGCCTGACACACCTCGTTTGATAAAGGGACGATGTATGGAGGCAGCTATATGGACGACTTTTGGAGGTAGCAATGGAGACAACGTGTGGAGGCTGCTATGGAGACAATTTAATTTGGATAGTGCCTGTATGTGGCAGTCCCAAACATTTTTCAAACCAGAGGAGCAGGTAGGTGGCCCTCCAGTAAAATGGGATAGATTGAGTGCCTGTATGTGGCAGTCCCAAAAATTCTTCAAACCAGAGGAGCAGGTAGGTGGCCCTCCAGTAAAATGGAATAGATTGAGTGCCTGTATGTGGCAGTCCCAAAAATTGTTCAAACCAGAGGAGCAGGTAGGTGGCCCTGCAGTAAAATGGAATAGATTGAGTGCCTGTATGTGGCAGTCCCAAAAATGTTTCAAACCAGAGGAGCAGGTAGGTGGCCCTCCAGTAAAATGGAATAGATTGAGTGCCTGTATGTGGCAGTCCCAAAAATTGTTCAAACCAGAGGAGCAGGTAGGTGGCCCTCCAGTAAAATGGAATAGATTGAGTGCCTGTATGTGGCAGTCCCAAAAATTGTTCAAACCAGAGGAGCAGGTAGGTGGCCCTCCAGTAAAATGGAATAGATTGAGTGCCTGTATGTGGCAGTCCCAAAAATTGTTCAAACCAGAGGAGCAGGTAGGTGGCCCTCCAGTAAAATGGAATAGATTGAGTGCCTGTATGTGGCAGTCCCAAAAATTGTTCAAACCAGAGGAGCAGGTAGGTGGCCCTGCAGTAAAATGGAATAGATTGAGTGCCTGTATGTGGCAGTCCCAAAAATGTTTCAAACCAGAGGAGCAGGTAGGTGGCCCTCCAGTAAAATGGAATAGATTGAGTGCCTGTATGTGGCAGTCCCAAAAATTTTTTAAAACAGAGGACCGGGTAGGTGGCCCTCCAGAAAAATGGAATAGATTGAGTGCCTGTATGTGGCAGTCCCAAAAATTTTTTAAAACAGAGGACCGGGTAGGTGGCCCTCCAGAAAAATGGAATAGATTGAGTGCCTGTATGTGGCACTCACAAAAATTGTTTCAAACAGAGGACCGGGTAGGTGGCCCTCCAGAAAAATTAAATGCATGAAGTACTATAGCAAGAGCCAGTGGGCCCTGTCAAAAAATAGCCATTTTCCTCTGCTTTACTGTACAAAGAGGAGGAGAAGGAGGAAAATGAGGAGGAGGAGGAGGAGTGGATCAATTATTCAGGTTGAGCTTCCTTCACCTGGTGGAGATTGGAAATTCTGAGAAATCCAGCCTTTATTCATTTTAATAAGCGTCAGCCTGTCAGCGCTGTCAGTCGACAGGCGTGTACGCTTATCGGTGATGATGCCACCAGCTGCACTGAAAACCCGCTCGGACAAGACGCTAGCGGCAGGGCAGGCAAGAACCTCCAAGGCGTACAGCGCCAGTTCATGCCACATGTCCAGCTTTGAAACCCAGTAGTTGTAGGGAGCTGTGTGATCATTTAGGACGATGGTATGGTCAGCTACGTACTCCCTCACCATCTTTCTGTAAAGATCAGCCCTACTCTGCCGAGACTGGGGACAGGTGACAGTGTCTTGCTGGGGTGACATAAAGCTGGCAAAAGCCTTGTAAAGCGTACCCTTGCCAGTGCTGGACAAGCTGCCCGCTCGCCTACTCTCCCTCGCTACTTGTCCCGCAGAACTACGCACTCTGCCGCTAGCGCTGTCAGAAGGGAAATACTGTTTCAGCTTGTGCACCAGGGCCTGCTGGTATTCATGCATTCTCACACTCCTTTCCTCTGCAGGGATGAGAGTGGAAAGATTTTGCTTGTACCGTGGGTCCAGGAGAGTGAACACCCAGTAATCGGTGCTGGAATAAATTCTTTGAACGCGAGGGTCACGGGATAGGCAGCCTAGCATGAAATCTGCCATATGCGCCAGAGTACCAACGCGTAAGAATTCACTCCCCTCACTGGCCTGACTGTCCATTTCCTCCTCCTCCAACTCCTCCAACTCCTCTTCTTCTGCCCATACACGCTGAACAGTGAAGGACTCAACAATGGTCCCCTCTTGTGTCTCGCCAACATTCTCCTCCTCTTCCTCCTCATCCTCCTCCACCTCCACCTCCTCCGATATGCGCTGAGAAACAGACCTCAGGGTGCTTTGGCTATCAACAAGGGAATATTCTTCCCCCGTCTCTTGTGACGAGCGCAAAGCTTCCGACTTCATGCTGACCAGAGAGTTTTTCAACAGGCCAAGCAGCGGGATGGTGAGGCTGATGATGGCGGCATCGCCACTGACCATCTGTGTTGACTCCTCAAAGTTACTCAGCACCTGACAGATATCAGACATCCACGTCCACTCCTCATTGTAGACTTGAGGAAGCTGACTGACCTGACTACCAGTTCTGGTGGAAGTTGACATCTGGCAGTCTACAATCGCTCTGCGCTGCTGGTAAACTCTGGATAACATGGTCAGTGTTGAATTCCACCTCGTGGGCACGTCGCACAACAGTCGGTGAGCGGGCAGTTGGAGGCGGCGCTGCGCTGCCCTGAGAGTGGCAGCATCTGGGCTGGACTTCCTGAAATGCGCACAGATGCGGCGCACCTTCGTGAGCAAATCAGACAGATTGGGGTATGTCTTGAGGAAACGCTGCACTATCAGATTTAACACATGGGCCAGGCATGGCACATGTGTCAGTCTGCCGAGTTGCAGAGCCGCCACCAGGTTACGGCCGTTGTCACACACAACCATTCCCGGCTTGAGGTTCAGCGGTGCCAGCCACAGATCAGTCTGCGCCGTGATGCCCTGTAATAGCTCTTGGGCGGTGTGCCTTTTGTCGCCTAGGCTCAGCAGTTTGAGCACCGCCTGCTGTCGCTTAGCGACGGCACTGCTGCTGTGCCTAGAGCTACCGACTGATGGCGCCGTGCCCACGGATGGTAGTTCGGAGGAGGAGGTGGAGGAGGGGTGGGAGGAGGAGGAGGCATAGTAGGCCTGAAACACCTGGACCGAGGTAGGCCCCGCAATCCTCGGCGTCGGCAGTATATGAGCAGCCCCAGGGTCAGACTCGGTCCCAGCCTCCACCAAGTTAACCCAATGTGCCGTCAGCGATATATAGTGGCCCTGCCCGGCAGCACTCGTCCACGTGTCCGTGGTCAGGTGGACCTTGTCAGAAACGGCGTTGGTCAGGGCACGGATGATGTTGTCTGACACGTGCTGGTGCAGGGCTGGGACGGCACATCGGGAAAAGTAGTGGCGGCTGGGGACCGAATACCGAGGGGCGGCCGCCGCCATGAGGTTGCGAAAGGCCTCGGTCTCTACTAGCCTATAGGGCAGCATCTCCAGGCTAAGCAATCTGGAGATGTGCACATTAAGGGCTTGGGCGTGCGGGTGGGTTGCACTATATTTGCTTTTCCGCTCCAGCGTCTGGGGTATGGAGAGCTGAACGCTGGTGGATGCTGTGGAGGATCGTGGAGGCGACGATGGGGTTTTTGTGGCAGGGTCCTGGGCAGGGGGCTGACTAGCAGCTGACACAGGGGAAGGAGCAGTGGTGTGCACGGCCGGAGGTGAACGGGCTTGTTGCCACTGAGTGGGGTGCTTAGCATTCATATGCCTGCGCATACTGGTGGTAGTTAAGCTAGTAGTGGTGGAACCCCTGCTGAGCCTGGTTTGGCAAATGTTGCACACCACAGTCCGTCGGTCATCCGGTGTTTCCTTAAAGAACCTCCACACTTCTGAAGATCTAGCCCTCGCCGCAAGAGCCCTCACCACGGGAGCTTCACTAGTTGACAGTGGCGCTGATGCACCAGCTCTGGCCCTGCCTCTCCGTCTGGCCCCACCACTGCCTCTTCCAACCTGTTCAGGTCGAGGACTCTCCTCCGTCTCAGAAGCACTGTGTTCACCCGGCCTCTCAACCCAGCTTGGGTCTGTCACCTCATCATCCTCCGATCCCTCAGTCTGCTCCCCCCTCGGACTTCCTGCCCTGACAACAACTTCCCCACTGTCTGACAACCGTGTCTCCTCATCGTCGGACACCTCTTTACACACTTCCACTACGTCAAGAAGGTCATCATCACCCACAGACTGTGACTGGTGGAAAACCTGGGCATCGGAAAATTGCTCAGCAGCAACCGGACAAGTGGTTTGTGACTGTGGGAAGGGTCCAGAAAACAGTTCCTCAGAGTATGCCGGTTCAAATGGCAAATTTTCCTGGGAGGGGGCAGACTGGGGGGGAGGAGGCTGAGGTGCAGGAGCTGGAGGAGTGGGGATTTCGGTGACATGGGTGGACTGCGTGGAAGACTGACTGGTGGTGGACAAATTGCTCGAAGCATTGTCAGCAATCCACGACATCACCTGTTCGCACTGTTCTGGCCTCAACAGTGCTCTACCACGAGTCCCAGTAACTTCAGACATGAACCTAGGGAGTGTAGCTCTGCGGCGTTCCCCTGCTCCCTCATCAGCAGGTGGTGTCTCACCCCGCCCAGGACCACGGCCTCTGACCCCTGCAGTAGTTGGACGCCCACGTCCCCGCCCTCGTCCTCTACCCCTAGCCCTGGGGTTAAACATTTTTAAAATGAGAGTTATAACTTTTTTTTTTTTTTTACTTTTTTTTGTTTTTTTTTGCGTTTTTTTGTGTTTTTTGTTTTTTTTTGTGTTTTTTGTTTTTTTTTGAGTTTTTAGAACCAAACAATCCTATCCTATTGCTATGGCTATTTTCTAGCCAAGTATCAAAGGAAGCACACTACTATGCCAGATGAGATGACACTGAGTTATTGCCTAATAGAAATCCAACCCCTACTGAATTTTCCCACTTCGGTCTTTGCTATGGATATGTGTGCCACTAAGAGCTAAACACAACGGTAGCAAGTCCCCCTGCTAATTCCTCACAAAATGGTAAAAGATGCAAATTAAAATAAAAAAAGTAGAACGTTATTGTAGCCCTAAGAAGGGCTGTTGGGTTCTTGGAGAATCACTCCTGCCTAACAGTAAGCTAATAGAACACCCTAACGCTTTCCCTGACCAGCAGCAGCTCTCTCCCTAGCGGCATCCAGAGACAGAATGATCCGAGCAGCGCGGCCAGCGGCTAGTCTATCCCAGGGTCACCTGATCTGGCCAGCCAACCACTGCTATCGACGTGTAAGGGTACCACGTCATGCTGGGTGGAGTGCAGAGTCTCCTGGCTTGTGATTGGCTCTGTTTCTGGCCGCCAAAAAGCAAAACGGCGGGAGCTGCCATTTTCTCGAGCGGGCGAAGTATTCGTCCGAGCAACGAGCAGTTTCGAGTACCCTAATGCTCGACCGAGCATCAAGCTCGGACGAGCATGTTCGCTCATCTCTAGTTAATACCCTCTAACCAGGTGATACCGGATGTTTGCGTTCCAACCTTTGTTCAAAGTTTGGAAGCTTGTGAACTTGAATAGTCTGCTCATGACTAGCAGAGACATAAAAGGAGCAAACTGGACATAGTTCTCTGGACTTGACACTTCTTTGGGCCTTGGAACTTATAATGTTTAATGCAAGAGCAAAGGACATGAGTGATTTTCTATTCGGTCTGACATTATGGGGCACATTTACTAAGGGTCCGCAAACCGCATTTCCGTCAGGTTTCCCGACTATTTCCGATTTTCGGCGCATTTAACAGGGGTTTTTGGCAGAGGGAGCGGATTTTGGCGCAATTGCGCCGACTTTCATGCGGCACAAAGCGGGGGGCATGGCCGTCGTACAACCCGACTGATTCAGACAAAGTGCAGGATTTAAAATTCAAATTGTGTCGCAAGATCAGCACTCACATGCACCGGGAAGAAGAAGGTGAACTCCGGCGGACCTGAGCGGGGAAGCGACACATGCAGGATATCGGGCGCATGATCTTAGTGAATCGAGCCAGACTTCATCCTCGTCTGACAGCACTCCTCGGGGATCGGGACAGGACCAGGTAAGTAAATGTGTCCCTATATGTTTTGGCTTTGTTCGGAAGTAATAGTCAGGTTACAAGAAAGATTGCACTTCCACATGAAGCTGAAATGCATAGCTCCAAACCAGGTAAAAAATAATATTCCCAACCAACATGGACTCCAGTTACGGGGTGGCGACTGCTCATGGCATCAGTATGGCTGCTCTTCACCTTCTATGACATTCTTATCACCTCCATCTCGTACATCATATTCATCAACTTTTTGCTGTACCTTCACCTTTTTAATAATCAACCTAGGTGAACCTACAGCAAACTATGGCGCAGAGTGAAGACATTACTTTGCTTGGGGTACCCAAAATGCCAAGTTCGTCACTGCTTACACCGGTCGTACTCCAAGACTTAGTTACCTAGTGGCCCTTGGATGGTAATGTCTAGATCCTTGGGCAAAGGTTAAAGGGTAAATAAGCTGGTTAGGTGATATGAATGGGCCACGACTTGTTATTTGTTGCAATGGATGCGTTTTGATGAGAGTTTTTCTTGATCCATATCCCAAACAAAGCGCTTGGATACAGTGTACACCGAGCCTGACCCCTTTAACAGTAAAATGAATGCTCGGGGAGAAGAGAAGTTGAGTCACATCTATTAAGGAGCCACTCTCGCATCTGAATCTCTGCAGCCACGATGCTGCGGCACAAAGGATTTCTCTCTTCCTTTGAATCTTGGTGGTAGGAGATAATCCTATTCACATTTTCAAATGCAATAGAAATGGAGAGCTAATTGATTCAGCCTGTCAGCACTTTAGTATTAATAAGGTTGAGCTTCCCGGGGTGCCGCTTTATTGATACTTTCATATTTAGCTTTGATTTGTGGGAATAACACAAATATTGCCTCATTATTCCCTGTTCTTTTTCCGCCTCTGATGTTGCGCGTTCTCCCCGCATTAAGAACCTTTGAAGACCATCTCTGCCTCAATAGACGATGGAAACAAACCGGCGAGCGAGAGCCACAGCGAAACAATGGCAGGAAGATTTGCATAGACTGTACATGGTATATTTAATCTCTCCTGATACATCTGTTGCTTCACAAATTACGATGTCCCTGTAGACAAATATCTTTAAAAAAAAACACATAAACCAGGCACAAAATGAAGGGAATAAAGGCATAAACAGAGAATGAAATCACTACAGAGTCATATGGGGACTGGGGACACTTTATGGGGTAGAACAATTTAGTTAATCTTCTAAAATAATTGCCAGAGATAATAACTTGTCCTTCTGTGCCTCGTCTTTACTCTTCTTCCCTGTGAATAACATGTCTTTCAGTTTTTCCAAAAATTCTCAGACACCAGCCGGCCAAGGACGATGCCACTTCCTATGGTTATACAGGCTCCTGACACTACAGCTTTCCTGCATACTTATCCATATAGCAGCATATAGAAAAAAAGGATAATCACACTGTCCTCCCAGCAGGCAGATATGGCCTGATACCTAAATGCGATGCTCGGCTCTGTCATAACCGACAGAGAAATCTAATAGTCAAGTTGTTGTCGGTCCATGGCAGAGAGGAGACTGCACTGGGGAGATATGAGTCTCCTACACTGAGCTTCTATTGAGTAACCTGCAATCAGGTAAGTGTGCAGGGAGGGGGATTATGGTTTTGTGGGTGGACACCTCTGTAAGCCACACCCACTCATCAGTTGTAATGTAGTTCCTCTTTATAACATTATTTTCAATGTCCCTTGTTGTCCATTGACTGATAAAAGGGTTTGCCAGGGTTCAGTAATAGTTTTATTTTATTAGTATCGGGGAGAGTCTAGATGGCAACAAAGTCTGGATGACAATGTGATCCGAAACTAAAGAGATATAGAATGATAGGGGGATGGAGATGGGAAAAAGGGAGGAAGGAGGAAAGGAAGGCAGGAAAGAAGGGATGAACTGAGGAAGTTAGAAAGGGGAAGAAAGACAAGGAAATAGACTTAGGAGCTACGGAAAGTTTCATGAGGGAGAAAGGGAAGTGAGTGAGGGGAAGGGAAGGAAGATGGCAGGAAGGGAGTAGGAATGGAAGGGAGAGGAAGAGGAAGGAGGGAAAAGGGATTCAGGGTAGAAGTGAGAAAGAAAAAAGAATGAAAGGAAAGAGACTGAGGAGATATAGTCAAGAAAGTTTTGTTATGGGAGAAAGGGAAGGAAGAGAGGGGAAGGGGAGGAAGAAGGCAGGAAGGGAGGATGAATGAAAGGAAGAGAAAGGAGGAAAAGAAGGGATTCAGGGTAGAAGTAAGGAAGGGAAAAGAATGAAAGGAACGAGACTAAGGAGATACAGTATAAAAAGTTTTATGAGGGGAGAACGGAAGAAAGAGAAGGGAAGAAAAGAGGAATGAAAGGCACTGGAAGAGGAAGGAGGGAAAAAGGGATGGAGAGAAGAATGAAGGAAAGGAATGCAGACTAAGGAGCTATATAAAGTATTATGAGGGAGAAACAAAAGGAAGAGAAGGAGGGATAGAGGAAGGAGGGTAAGAAGGAATGAAGGAAGGGGGTAAAGGAGGCAGAAAGAAGGCAATGGAGACCACTAGGAAGGAAGAAAAAAGGTAGGAAGGAATACAGGTTTAGAGGAAGGTGTGGATGAAACAATCTGGAAACAATTGGAAGGAACAATGGAGAGGGCGTTGGTTTTAGGATGGGGAAATACACAAAGAAATAAAAGAAAAGGGAACAATGAGGAATAGAGGAAGGAAGAAATCAATGAATACACAGCGATCTGGAGAAGACAGGATTAGTGGTTGAGTGATTGATGGACCACTGGATCGTACTGGCCCAGAGGGAGATGGAAAATCAGCTGGTGGACTCCTTAGTAAGAGGCTACATAGGCAATGTACTGTATAGCACGAGGTTCTTCACAACATACACGTATACAATGTATAGCACAATACAGATACTACACAACATACACGTATACAATGTATAGCATAATACAGGTACTACACAATATACACATATACAATGTATAGCACAATACAGATACTACACAATATACACATATACAATGTATAGCACAATACAGATACTACACAATATACACATATACAATGTATAGCACAATACAGATACTACACAATATACACATATACAATGTATAGCACAATACAGATACTACACAATATACACATATGCAATGTATAGCACAATACAGATACTACACAATATACACATATACAATGTATAGCACAATACAGATACTACACAACATACACGTATACAATGTATAGCATAATACAGGTACTACACAATATACACATATACAATGTATAGCATAATACAGGTACTACACAATATACACATATACAATGTATAGCATAATACAGGTACTACACAACATACACGTATACAATGTATAGCATAATACAGGTACTACACAATATACACATATACAATGTATAGCACAATACAGATACTACACAACATACACGTATACAATGTATAGCATAATACAGGTACTACACAACATACACGTATACAATGTATAGCATAATACAGGTACTACACAATATACACATATACAATGTATAGCATAATACAGGTACTACACAATATACACATATACAATGTATAGCACAATACAGATACTACACAATATACACATATACAATGTATAGCACAATACAGGTACTACACAATATACACATATACAATGTATAGCATAATACAGGTACTACACAATATACACATATACAATGTATAGCACAATACAGATACTACACAACATACACATATACAATGTATAGCACAATACAGATACTACACAATATACACATATACAATGTATAGCATAATACAGGTACTACACAATATACACATATACAATGTATAGCACAATACAGATACTACACAATATACACATATACAATGTATAGCACAATACATATACTATATAACATACACATATACAATGTATAGCATAATACAGGTACTACACAATATACACATATACAATGTATAGCACAATACATATACTATATAACATACACATATACAATGTATAGCACAATACATATACTACACAATATACACATATACAATGTATAGCACAATACAGATACTACATAACATACACATATACAATGTATAGCACAATACATATACTACACAATATACACATATACAATGTATAGCACAATACATATACTATATAACATACACATATACAATGTATAGCACAATACAGATACTACATAACATACACATATACAATGTATAGCACAATACAGATACTACACAATATACACATATACAATGTATAGCACAATACAGATACTACACAATATACACATATACAATGTATAGCATAATACAGGTACTACACAATATACACATATACAATGTGTAGCACAATACAGGTACTACACAATATACACATATACAATGTATAGCACAATACAGATACTACACAACATACACATATACAATGTATAGCATAATACATATACTACACAATATACACATATACAATGTATAGCACAATACAGATACTACACAACATACACATATACAATGTATAGCACAATACAGATACTACACAATATACACATATACAATGTATAGCATAATACATATACTACACAATATACACATATACAATGTATAGCACAATACAGATACTACACAACATACACATATACAATGTATAGCACAATACAGATACTACACAATATACACATATACAATGTATAGCATAATACAGGTACTACACAATATACACATATACAATGTATAGCACAATACAGGTACTACACAATATACACATATACAATGTATAGCATAATACAGGTACTACACAATATACACATATACAATGTATAGCACAATACAGGTACTACACAATATACACATATACAATGTATAGCATAATACAGGTACTACACAATATACACATATACAATGTATAGCACAATACAGGTACTACACAATATACACATATACAATGTATAGCATAATACAGGTACTACACAATATACACATATACAATGTATAGCACAATACAGATACTACACAACATACACATATACAATGTATAGCACAATACAGATACTACACAATATACACATATACAATGTATAGCACAATACAGGTACTACACAACATACACATATACAATGTACACTGTACTACACAACATACACATATACAATGTATAGCACAATACAGATACTACACAATATACACATATACAATGTATAGTACAATACATATACTACACAATATACACATATACAATGTATAGCACAATACAGATACTACACAATATACACATATACAATGTATAGCACAATACAGATACTACACAATATACACATATACAATGTATAGCACAATACATATACTACACAATATACACATATACAATGTATAGCACAATACATATACTACACAATATACACATATACAATGTATAGCATAATACAGGTACTACACAATATACACATATACAATGTATAGCACAATACATATACTACACAATATACACATATACAATGTATAGCACAATACATATACTACACAATATACACATATACAATGTATAGCATAATACAGGTACTACACAATATACACATATACAATGTGTAGCACAATACAGATACTACACAATATACACATATACAATGTATAGCACAATACAGGTACTACACAATATACACATATACAATGTATAGCATAATACAGGTACTACACAATATACACATATACAATGTATAGCACAATACAGATACTACACAACATACACATATACAATGTATAGCACAATACAGATACTACACAATATACACATATACAATGTATAGCACAATACATATACTACACAATATACACATATACAATGTATAGACAATACATATACTATATAACATACAAACAGGCAATGTATAGCATAATACAGATACTACACAATATACACATATACAATGTATAGCATAATACAGGTACTACACAATATACACATATACAATGTATAGCACAATACAGATACTACACAATATACACATATACAATGTATAGCACAATACATATACTATATAACATACACATATACAATGTATAGCATAATACAGGTACTACACAATATACACATATACAATGTATAGCACAATACAGGTACTACACAACATACACATATACAATGTATAGCACAATACAGATACTACACAACATACATGTATACAATGTATAGCATAATACAGGTACTACACAACATACACGTATACAATGTATAGCATAATACAGGTACTACACAATATACACATATACAATGTATAGCACAATACATATACTACACAATATACACATATACAATGTATAGCACAATACATATACTACACAATATACACATATACAATGTATAGCACAATACATATACTACACAATATACACATATACAATGTATAGCATAATACAGGTACTACACAATATACACATATACAATGTACACTGTACTACACAACATACACATATACAATGTATAGCACAATACAGATACTACACAATATACACATATACAATGTATAGCACAATACAGATACTACACAATATACACATATACAATGTATAGCACAATACATATACTACACAATATACACATATACAATGTATAGCATAATACAGGTACTACACAATATACACATATACAATGTATAGCACAATACAGATACTACACAATATACACATATACAATGTATAGTACAATACAGATACTACACAATATACACATATACAATGTATAGCATAATACAGGTACTACACAATATACACATATACAATGTATAGCACAATACAGATACTACACAATATACACATATACAATGTATAGCACAATACAGATACTACACAATATACACATATACAATGTATAGCACAATACAGATACTACACAATATACACATATACAATGTATAGCACAATACAGGTACTACACAATATACACATATACAATGTACACTGTACTACACAACATACACATATACAATGTACACTGTACTACACAACATACACATATACAATGTACAATGTACTACATAACATACACATATACAATGTATAGCACAATACAGATACTACACAACATACACATATACAATGTATAGCACAATACAGATACTACACAATATACACATATACAATGTATAGCACAATACAGATACTACACAATATACACATATACAATGTATAGCACAATACATATACTACACAATATACACATATACAATGTATAGACAATACATATACTATATAACATACAAACAGGCAATGTATAGCATCCTCGCTCCCTGGGTCCCACCTGATTGATGTGGTCGGTGATCCTAAGACTAGTGTGACACGGGGTGGAAGAATGGAATATAGGAAGGTGATGGAGATAAAATTTGGCTGAAATCCAGAAAAAATCCAACCAGGTTTCCAGTATTAGGATTACGGGTTCCCCCTCCGTCACTTGTTTTGCCTTCCTACATATTAATCTTGGCGGCTTCATATAGCATAACATGTATCCGAGGATTAACTCTGTGTTGATCTCCGCAGGGCATTGTGGCACATCCACATGTAATATGATCTCAGCTAATGGACGACACTTTGTGAATTCACAATAATTGTCAGTTTTTATCTGCAGGAAATTACCAGCTGCCTGTTACACTGAAACTACAGGAGTATAAATAGCACCGGCCTGACATGTGATTATCACTATGACATGCAGAGGTAGGCCGCTGGCACATTGTAACAGATCATCAGCAAATCCACCATATACTGCTATACTGCGATATATGGCAGTACATGGTAGGATCAATCAGACCTCCTAGGGGGAAAGTACCCTAGGGGGTCTAAATGTAGGGGAAAAAAATTGCCAGGGACTACATTATAAGTCTGAGCTGACTGGCTGCCGGTGACTACATTATTAGTCTGAGCTGATTGGCTGCCGGTGACTACATTATTAGTCTGAGCTGACTGGCTGCCGGTGACTACATTATTAGTCTGAGCTGATTGGCTGCCGGTGACTACATTATTAGTCTGAGCTGACTGGCTGCCGGTGACTACATTATTAGTCTGAGCTGATTGGCTGCTGGCGACTACATTATTAGTCTGAGCTGATTGGCTGCCGGTGACTACGTTATAATCCTGAGCTGATTGGCTGCCGGTGACTACATTATTAGTCTGAGCTGATTGGCTGCCGATGACTACGTTATAATCGTGAGCTGATTGGCTGCCGGTGACTACGTTATAACCCTGAGCTGATTGGCTGCCGGTGACTACATTATTAGTCTGAGCTGATTGGCTGCCGGTGACTACGTTATAATCCTGAGCTGATTGGCTGCCGGTGACTACGTTATAATCCTGAGCTGATTGGCTGCCGGTGACTACATTAGTGGTGACCTCTTCTGGCAGGACCTGACACATGTAGATTAAGTTATCGCAGCACAGTATGTCCATCGATTCTGCGGACGTCTTCATTTATGATGCGGTGATAAATCACAGATGCAATAATCCTGACGCGGGACCCGGTACATATTTTCAACAGTAAATAAGATCCTTGTAGACATAAATGATAGTTTTTTCGGAGAAAATAAAATTATGTGTTACACCACCCAATATTTTCTGGGACCGGAGTCTAAGTGGCACCCGGTCTTCACCAGAGCCCGCCACAAAGTGGGATGGTCTTGCTGCGGCAGGATACCACCAGGTCGTTCCACAGGTGCGATTAACCCGCGGTGGCTGCCAAGGTCGAGGTACCTTAACGCAAGACAGTCTAGTGGCCAGGTCCAGGCACAGTGTCAGGGCAGGCGGCAGAGATGCAAGGTCAAGTCCAATCCGGGGTCAATAACAGGGGGTCCAGGCAAATGGAAAGGGGAACACGGGAACCCAGGAACCCAGGAGCAGGAACACACAGGAGCGGCAACACAGGACTCAGGAGCAGGAACACACAGGAATGCACGGGAATACTCTGAAATGTCGCAGGGAAGCTTTCCCATTGGCATAGGCACAAAGATCCGACAGGGTGTGATGGGAGGCAGGTTTAAATAGCCTTCTGGGAAAATGGCCAGCGCCAATTAATGGTGCGCTGGACCTTTAAGTTTCCTGAAGCCCGGGAGCACCCTAGGACATGGGGACGCGTGTGCATGGAGCGAGGACAGGAATCAAGAGCCGGGTCAGGTGAGTGGCGCTGGCGCTGCACCTGTGGGCAGTGAGGGACACGGGTGAGCCCGCGACCCGAGACATGGGTCGCGGAACACCTTTAACACCCATAAATTTGAGGAGGTGGGCACTGCTCAAAAAAAAAATCCTGGACTACTAACCATTCTTAATTATGGTTGGTTTCAAAGTGGCGCTCCACTCTTACAAATACCAATCAACTGGTACCCCAGCACAAAAACTAACCATGATTAAGAGGGTAAGTTAGTGCTCAAAATGCGTTGTTTTTCATGCTGGTGTCCTAGTGCGCTGGTATTTGTAAGAGTGGACTGCCACATAGAAACCAATTATGATAAAAAAAGTGTAGGATATTTCTCGAAACGCATCAGTTTTATGCAAATAAATGTTGTGTGAATCAGAATCACAAAGTTCAGGTTTGTACCAAACTTTGTAGGCTTGGGTCCCTTATAGCTGGTCCTGATGTTCCGAACCAGGTTCAGCTCAACTCCTCCACCCCCCCCGCTGTCAACGCCCGATTGTCTCACTACTGATCAAAGACTGCATTTAAATCTCAATGGTCGCCAGCACATGCCTGCTATCAATTTGGAAAGGATCGTCGTACCCTGATGACATCATTAGGGAGTGACCACGCTAAACAGTCAACACCCGCAATCAGTCACAGCACCAGTGCCGGTGTCACTGCTGGGGGGTCAGGTACTTGAACCTGGACCCAAACAGGATATTTAAAATTTTAATGGGTCTGCTCATCATTAGTTATGAGGCCATGTGTATGAATTATCAATGTTGAAAGGTGGTAAAGTAAATCTCCCATCACAATCCATCCTGATAAACCAGGGACATTACTCATAGATCCAGGCACCGGGACTGTGGTATCTTCTTATATTTGTTATCCATGACCTCCTTCCTTCTAAAATCAACTTTTATAATTATGGTAATCTGGAGGAACTGTTACCAGAACTTCACAAGCTGTTAAACTGTGCAGCACTTCATCCGTCCCACTGTGGGATATTACATCAGACAGTGGGAGGGGAAGTGCCAAGGGAGCAGAGATGGAGACAGAGATGTAGAGATGTGGAGCAGAGATGTAACAGCCTATGACGTTTCAGCATGGAAAGGCTCTGGTAACACCCCCAGGAGCCCTAAATGCTCATTAGCATAATTATAAAAGTTGAAAGTTAATTCTAGAAGGAAGGTGGCCATGGATATAGAGTCACGGCACCTGGATCTATAAGTAAGTGTCCCTGGTTTATCATGATGGATTTTGATGGCAGATTTCCTCTCCTTAAGAAAGAGACATAAATCATTCTAAAATGTATCTAGAAGAAAAAGAAATGTAGCCCTTGGCCCCCGCAGATGATAATTACAGACCGGTCCTAAAACATTGTAACGACAAAAGTTGATGTTAACGATGGATATGCAAGTTCTTTCCTTGATTAAAAGCTGACGGGGGACGAGGGGAAGGTGCGGGAGCTGAGCCATTATTTATCTCTCCTCATACCAGATGCACTTTCATGAAAAGGACAATGGCTGCGGAATTACCATCTGTAAAAATAATGAGTTAACTTTCTTCATTTCACATTCAGGAGCGAAATCCGTGAGATATTACAAAGGGAGCAATAATGATCGCCGGGAGCCGGCTTTAAATTTAGGATTAGAGGCGGACAAAATAATTTGCTTGGGTTTGTAATCCATCAGAATTGGGCTGATTAAGATTAGGGCTCATGGAAAGTTGGAAGATTATGTAGAAAACTGCGCAGCCCCAATGTCCGCCCCAGGGGCTCAATGTCACCGGCGTCTTGTGATAACCAGGTGACTTGTCTGATGTCTGTTACAGTATCCGGTTGGATACTGGTGACACAACTGTTGTTAAAGTCCTAGAGTCCATATTAGAGATGAACGAATCTATTTGAGTAGATTCGGTACAAATTTTCCAATTTTCTGGAAACTCAATTTTTGCCGATTTCCTGTGGACAAACCAATGTTGCTCCTATTGCCATGTAAAAAATTTCAACAGTTCTTTTCATTAGGGTTAGCTTTAGGGTTAGGCTACATGGACACAACCATGTGCTCCCTTGGCTGGATCTTGGGTGAGCAGGCGGCCGGGTGCAGAAGAGTCCTCCCCCTTCCCCTTTCATTAAAAAGCCAAGTGGACACAGCCACAATCTTGTAAAATTTTTGGTGGCGGGACCTCCGGTCAGGTCACGGTGCAGTGAGACAAAGTGTGCTCAACGCTCATGAAGAGGTGCCATAAACCCCTATTCTAGCCGTGATCTGGTGCAGCCAGATCGTGACCATGATCTCGGTTGTGTTAATGTAACCGGAGGGAGAGAATATGAACTATAGCCAAACCCGAATGAAATTTTTTTAAAAAATAACAATATTTTCATTAAAAATAATCAGTGGAGTCCATTGGAGGAACATCGGTTTGGACCAATTTGATTAGAACTGAAATATTTCAAAAATTTGGCAATGCTTCTGGGGAAGCAATACTTGTATGGTTGACTCATCTCTAGATCCTAATCCAATGTGAATATTACATTACATGACTGTATGTAATACAGGTATTTAGAAGCTGATTATGATGCGGATAATCTGATGGATTCAGACAAACCACAAGATTTAACTTATAAAATTGTGTCGCAATCTAAGCACTTACATGCACCGCGAACAAGAAGGTGAACTCCGGGGACCTGAGCGGGGAAGCGACACATGCAGGATATCGGGTGCAGGATCTTAGTGACTCCCCGCACAGCGCATTATACAAGGACAATGCACTTACATGCACCAGGAAGAAGAAGGTGAACTCCGGGGACCTGAGCGGGGAAGCGACACATGCAGGATATCAGGCGCAGGATCTTAGTGACCCCCCGCACAGCACATTATACACGGACAATGCACTTACATGCACCAGGAAGAAGAAGATGAACTCCAGGGACCTGAGCAGGGAAGTGACACATGCAGGATATCAGGCGCAGGATCTTAGTGACTCCCCGCACAGCGCATTATACACGGACAATGCACTTACATGCACCAGGAAGAAGAAGGTGAACTCCGGGGACCTGAGCGGGGAAGTGACACATGCAGGATATCGGGTGCAGGATCTTAGTGACTCCCCGCACAGCACATTATACATTGACAATGCACTTACATGCACCAGGAAGAAGAAGGAGAACTCCGGGGACCTGAGCGGGGAAGTGACACATGCAGGATATCGGGCGCAGGATCTTAGTGACTCCCCGCACAGTGCATTATACACAGACAATGCACTTACATGCACCAGGAAGAAGAAGGTGAACTCCAGGGACCTGAGCGGGGAAGTGACACATGCAGGATATCGGGTGCAGGATCTTAGTGACTCCCCGCACAGCGCATTATACAAGGACAATGCACTTACATACACCAGGAAGAAGAAGGTGAACTCCGGGGACCTGAGCGGGGAAGCGACACATGCAGGATATCAGGCGCAGGATCTTAGTGACTCCCCACACAGCGCATTATACACGGACAATGCACTTACATGCACCAGGAAGAAGAAGGTGAACTCTGGGGACCTGAGCAGGGAAGTGACACGTGCGGGATATCGGGCGCAGGATCTTAGTGACTCCCCGCACAGCACATTATACACGGACAATGCACTTACATGCACCAGGAAGAAGAAGGTGAACTCCGGGGACCTGAGCGGGGAGTGACACATGCAGGATATCGGGCGCAGGATCTTAGTGACTCCCCGCACAGCGCATTATACACGGACAATGCACTTACATGCACCAGGAAGAAGAAGGTGAACTCCGGGGACCTGAGCAGGGAAGCGACACATGCAGGATATCGGGTGTAGGATCTTAGTGACTCCCCGCACAGCGCATTATACACGGACAATGCACTTACATGTACCAGGAAGAAGAAGATGAACTCCGGGGACCTGATCGGGGAAGCGACACATGTAGGATATCGGGCGCAGGATCTTAGTGACTCCCCGCACAGCGCATTATACACGGACAATGCACTTACATGCACCAGGAAGAAGAAGGTGAACTCCGGGGACCTGATCGGGGAAGCGACACATGTAGGATATCGGGCGCACAATCTTTGTGAATCGCGCCGGAGTGCATGATCGTCGGACACTCGGAAACTCGAACGCCTGTGGCCGAGTAAGTAAATGTGCCCCAATATTATTGCGTCATTCTGAATCATAATGACAGGATTTTCCAAACTTTTTGGAAAATGTTCGAAAGTGTTTTTAGTTCAAAGCTCGACGGAAGTTCGACGCATTTCCGTTGGGTTTTTGGGGTTTTGGCACATGCGATCGGATTGTGGCGCATGCGCTGGCTTTCATGCAAGACAAATCGGGGGGCGTGGCCGTCGGACAACCCAACTGATTCGGACAAACCGAAGAATTTAAAATTAAAATTTGTGTCGCAAGATCAGCACTTACATGCACCGGGAAGAAGAAGGTGAACTCCGGCGGACCTAAGCGGGGAAGCGACAGATGCAGGAAATTTGACACACGATCCTACTGAATTGCGGCAGCCCCGAATCCTCGTCAGACATTCCGGATCGGGGATTGCGACGAGACGGGTAAGTAAATGTGCCCCAATGTTTTTATTTAATAACATTTCATAATATTCTAGCATTCCTAGTTTTGCAAATGCCCAAATTCAAGACTCAAGGGAACAACTTTATATTTTCTTCCTCGAGAAGATGTTGATATCTATATTTTCACCTAAGCAACGCTGGAAAGTACGGCTCTACGTAACCCCATTGATCCGGATCCCCACGCCACCACTTTCAAGATCCGACCACTGAAGATTAACCCAAAAACACTCAATTATCGCTTATCCAAAAATGTTGACTGATCTCACCACGCATTGTCACATTTTATCAGATATGGTAAAGCGGCGCGGAAAAAGAAAAAAAATCAATCTCTAATTTCTAGATTCTCAGGAAAAAAAACTGAAGACGAAGTCAAAGGCTGAAAATTGATGAAATAACAAGATCCTGATGAAGGAGCAAACGAGGAGGAGATGACGGAACATGGAGAATGATAATTAGAGACGTGCTACTCATTAACAACTCATTGTTCCATCTTTTCCCGCAAAATAGTGCAAATAGCGGCTTCTCGAGGGAAATTGATTCTCCAATTATGTATTTCCTGGTCTATGTAAACATTTAATAAACTACTTTCAGAATACATTTAGATCGTCATATTTATTCATATGCAGAGACTTCCATAGGTGCAAATTAAAAAAAAATTGTGGCAGAAATGACTGGTGGAATAAAAATTGAAGATTATAGCTGAGGATCTTCTCTGGTTAATTGACGATGGAGAATGAAAAGAGCGGCGGTGTACCGGTCACCGGGAATTCATCATGGATTATCCACAGACAGAACTCGGTGATAAACCCTGTCGTTACAGGGTTTTCTATGACTTTACTAATATTGTAACTGCCAACTGTTTCACCCTTGGAAAGGGAGGGAACTAAGGGTCACAAGGTGGTCTTTACCCCAGTGCCAACCACAAGGGTTTTTACCGAGATTTGATAGAAAGAGCTTTAAACCTCCTTTGATCTTCAGGTTAGTTTTTTTTTACTTCTTGGTCTGCTCAGGTTTGGCAAACATTTCACACATTCCCGGCACATGGAGCTCTAACCAGTTGGCTCCGTGATCTCTGTAGTGGCCGAGCACTGTCACTGCAACCCAATCACAGGGAGCACCCAGCCAAGTGCTTCCAGCATCATGCACTTTGTACACAACTGATTGGGGCACATTTACTTACCCGGCCCATTCGCGATCCAGCGGCGCGTTCTCTGCACAGGATTCGGGTCCGGCTGGGATTTAAGATGGTAGTTCCTCCGCCGTCCACCAGGTGGCGCTGCAGCGCCGAAAATAATCTTAACGCCCCGGAATGCACCATCCCATAGAAGGTGAAGGTGAGCGCTCCCCAAGCGACACATTTTCGGTTTTTAAATGCGGCGGTTTTTCCGAATACGTCGGGTTTTCGTTCGGCCACGCCCCCCCGATTTCTGTCGCGCGCATGCCGGCCCCGATGCGCCACAATCCGATCGCGTGCGCCAAAAACCCGGGGCAATTCATGTACAAGCGGCGCAAATCGGAAATATTCGGGTAACACGTCGGGAAAACGCGAATCGGGCCCTTAGTAAATGACCCCCATTGGATTGGGGTTGAGTGTTCACCCCCAATGGATCATTCGTTAATGGACTATCCTTAGCACATGCCCTAAAAATGAATAATTTGAAAACACCTTAAAGGGGCTTTTCCAACTGGGACCTGCCAAGCTATTTGAAACTAACCCCCGGAACCGATTTTGACATGAAACAATGCTGGTATACCCCCAAAGTGTTTATTTTGAACATTGGTGCCCTGACCACTCACAAGAACTCCACCGACTCCAACTCTTGACTCCTCTTATCTTTACCAATCTATTGACTCTGCTTCATTGATATTTTTCTCGGGCCAATTTCCAGGCAATCAGATTACCATATATACTCTAGTATAAGCCTAGTTTTTCACTCGGCTTATACTCGAGTGAAAACAATATAGGTTTTCCCAGGTTTTTGTGGTAAAATTAGGGGCCTCGGCTTATACTTTGGTCGGCTTATACTCGAGTATATACGGTAATTCTTTTGGAGTATCTTATGTGAAATGCGTGGGAACAGACTGTTTGCTGTAGCCCAAGACCACCCACCTGACAGTAGAGGTCTCTATCAGAATATTTGATACTGAAACTACCCTGAATCTATGCTACTTAGGCTATCCATAGGCTATCCATTGTCAGACGTGAGGTCCTGGGATTATGGTTGAACCTAGAATTATTTGCGGCTTGAGACGAGCAATAGAACGGCACCAGTAGTGATGTATCAGGTTATTTTTTAGTATGTGGGTTCTCCATGCAGTGTCTCACCCCCATGCTGACATCTGTATTATTAAGTGTCAAGTTCTGCTTTGCAGCAAGTGACTGCAACCCTGATGCTGCGGGCATCTAGTTGAAGGTGGTGCCGCCTGAGGCAAGAAGTTCAACTCATCTCATTGCTGGTGCACCCCTGCCTGGTCTTGATGATGACATTGATTATTCCGGAACAGTGGGGGATAGAGCGAAAACTGCAGCAGAATCAATAAAACAAGGAGTTGGGGTTGACCAAGGTGGTGGAAGATCCTCTTCAAGTCAATGGTAGGGCTCTATTTTCTTGTAGACCGTTGAGTAAGGTCCTAGTAGTCATACCCCACAGATCACACTGTACATGCCATAATATGCTGTGGTTTTATTATATGGTAATACACCTTTAAGTGTAGATATGATATAGTAGAGGTCTATGATGCCCCCCCTTTGGGCTCAAGTGTAAATCTCAAATTTAATAAATAATCATTGGGGGAATCGAGAGGTAAAAGTCAGAACTAAAGACTTCTCAGGTCACGAGCAATAATCAGCTATTTACTCCGACGCCATCTACATTAAATATGCAAACGAATATTATGTTCTCATAAATCCAGGTACTTTTTAATAAGCTCTAATTCACTTTGATAAGCTCCTGCAGACACAACACCCGACGCTCTGCTCTTCCCGTCTGCCGAGATTTCGACTTTACATCGAATGTCATTAGATGATGTGTTTCTCCGGAAATCTTTCATTAAGTGACATGTCACCCAAAATAGATGTCATTAATATATGTACAGCGACAAATGAAGGTAAACTAATGGGAATGCGGATGTAGCAGAGCTGAGTCTGTGATAGGAGTTATACCCCAGTCTTGTCTATGTAGTGTAAGGCTCCATACACACTGCTGGATCATGGCTATACACTGGGTCCGATGTTGTATGGAGCCATCAATGTGGAGATTGTTACATAATGCAGTGAATTAACTAATATAAAAAGGAGAAAAGAGATATGTATATGATTACTAGGGCTCCGGGACCTCCTGCTCCTCCTGCTCTATAACATTCTCACTTATACTGTAGTAATCCAAGGTTGCAATTCACTGTACAGAGAGAATGTTTGTTCAGTCATTTCATTCTGTCCTGTTACCAAATGGTTAACCTGTTTTGTTTATCTTAAATGTATCTTTTGCAGTCTCCTGAGGAGTTGTAGGCTGTCATATTGGCTGTTCACCTGGAACTTTCTAGAGACTGAGTCCTAAAGTCTATAAGTATGGGCTCAGGGGTTCTGGGTCTTCCCTAACTGAATCTGAGGAGGAGAACAAACGACTTGTGATGCAGCAAAGATGATACAGCTCCTAAGAGATTTCCCTAGCCCTGCAGACCCCTGCTTCAGGCACTAGTTCCCACACCTGCAACCACTTCAGAGCCATTATACGCCATCAGTGAAAGTTGCAAAATCTTTTACTGTTGTTGACCTGTTTGAAAATAAAGGAACTGTTAGTTTTTTAATCAACTCCATCACACGTGTGCGTCCCTGACTAAAACTGCTACAATCCAGGGCCACCCCTGTAACATCACAACAGAACTCCTTATCACCCATACCGAATGTGCCCTAGGGTCTGTTATTGAAATGTATGCTTCATCCTGCTGGCCCTGCTGATCCTCCTACTCTATAACATGCTGCTTGCAGATAGGACACTATGTACACTCTGCTCAGCTCCTCCTGCTCTATAACATGCTGCCTGCAGATAGGACACTATGTACAATCTGCTCAGCTCCTCCTTCTCTATAACATGCTGCTTGCAGATAGGACACAATGTACAATCTGCTCAGCTCCTCCTGCTCTATAACATGCTGTCTGCAGATAGGACACTATGTACAATCTGCTCAGCTCCTCCTGCTCTATAACATGCTGCCTGCAGATAGGACACTATGTACAATCTGCTCAGCTTCTCCTGCTCTATAACATGCTGCCTGCAGATAGGACACTATGTACAATCTGCTCAGCTCCTCCTGCTCTATAACATGCTGCCTGCAGATAGGACACTATGTACAATCTGCTCAGCTTCTCCTGCTCTATAACATGCTGCCTGCAGATAGGACACTATGTACAATCTGCTTACCTCCCCCTGCTCTATAACATGCTACCTGCATATAGGACACTATGTAAAATCTGCTTAGCTCTTCCTGCTCTATAACATGCTGCCTGCAGGTAGGGCACTGTACAATCTGCTCAGCTCCTCCTGCTTTATACCATTCTGCCTGCAGATAGGACACTATGTACAATCTGCTCAGCTCCTCCTGCTTTATAACATGCTGCCTGCAGATAGGACACAATGTGCAATCTGCTCAGCTCCTCCTGCTCTATAACATGCTGCCTGCAGATAGGAAACTATGTACAATGTGTCCAGCTCCTCCTGCTCTATAACATGCTGCCTGCAGATAGGACACTATGTACAATCTGCTCTGCTCCTCCTGCTCTATAACATGCTGCCTGCAGATAGGACCCTATGTAAAATCTGCTCAGCTTCTCCTGCTGTATAACATGCTGCCTGCAGATAGGAAACTATGTACAATCTGCTCAGCTCCTCCTGCTCTATAACAAGCTGCCTGCAGATAGGACACTATCTTCTCGGCTCCTTTTTGCTCCAACACACAGGAATGTGATTAATTTTAGCCATCTGACTTGCAGAGGAACACATTTTTGCACTATTTATCCAAAAAAAAAAGAGATTTAATGAGATGTTGTAACCACTTTTCCTGCATTCTGTGTAGGTTTTGCATGTAGGAATATAAGAGCAGATACAATGGGACAATCCATAGAGATATAAATACTTTGGTCAGGGACTGAGCCTATTTCTTAAATTACCACAAAGTAAATTGATTCGGTGGAAGCGCTCCAGCTCCCGCTCCTGATTAATTTCCATTGTGCTCAGTGTAAGAGCTGATAACAATGATCCAATCAGCAACTTTGGATGCGATTCAACTCTTAAGTCGATGGACCTTTGACAATCAATTCCTATGTTATAGGATAACAAAATACCGATATGTTATGGAAAACATTCCGCTTGTCATAACATTTACTTACCTTTTTGTCTTGTAGCCAAAATGATCTACTTTTTTTTTTCTAAAATTTCGCGTGCCAAAGTACTTAAGGAGTTTTAGGTGTATTAAACTTCCATTTCTAATCAGATATGCAAATTAGCTCTATTTCCAAATGAGAAGGCAAAGTCAAGCCATTACGAGCCACCTATAGGGGGAGCTCTCCTATAAGTCAATGGGGCAGATTTATCAAGCTGTCTGAAAGTCAGAATATTTCTAGTTGCCCATGGCAACCAATCACAGCTCCCGTTTAAAATATTCATGAGCACTGGTGAAATGAAAGCTGAGCTTGGATTGGTTGCCATGGGCAACTAGAAATATTCTGACTTTCACACAGCTTGATAAATCTACCCCAATGTCTGACCTTGAAACATGGCAAAGACTTAAGACTAATGAGCTGCAGACACCAGTTTTGGGGTGTTTGTCACTCATCAGTGCAAAGCAAAGTATCGGTGGACATGGAAAACCCCCCGGATGTAAAAGCAGTGTTTGTTTGTTTGTTGAGTATTCAAATTAGCTCTTTCCGAATATGAAAAGAAAGCGGAGACTTCAAGTGCCAGCAGTTAGAATTGAGGTTTCCTAGAAGCCACCTCTTGACCTTGTAACCTGTCCAGGACATGAGCTACATCTGCTACAACTCTGCAGACAGCTGTTCCAGGATGTTTGCCACTCATCAGCATAAAGACTTTCTTCGCATTGGTGTTGATGTTCAGCTTTAGTTGCACATCCGTTCCGTTTTGTCTCCATAGTGTCTCCTTTTTTCTTCCGTTTTGTCTCCTTGATGCACCAGTTTTGTCTCTGTGTCCGCAAAAAAAAAACAACGAAAGGTTTAACATTGCTTTGAAAACATCACACTTGTTTTTTTCAGCCTCATCAGTAAAAAGAAAACATGTTCCACCTGGTTTTTTTGTGGTCCCATAGACCTCTGTTGCCTTCCGTGATCCGCATCAGTGAAAAAAATAGAACATGTTGCATAATTGTTTCGCATCTGTGAAAATACGAGCCAATGTGAAAACACCCAAAGAAATCAATGGCTTTGTAAGGCATCCGTGGATATCACTGAAACACGGATGTGAAATACAACGCCAATGTGAAAGAGCCCTAAAGCAAAGTATAGGTTAGTCAGGGGCACAAATTAGTTCTCATTCCATCTCCGAATGGAAGACTGAACTTTCGAGTGACACCTATTGGAAGCCTGCTACACTATGGGGCTTATTTACTAAGGGTTCCGCGGATCGCACTTTCGTCAAATTTCTTTAAATTTTCATGATTTGCGCCACTATGACAGCTATTTTGAAGGGGATTGTGTCGGATTTTGGCGGAGCGGCGCCGGCTTTCATGCGACAGATATTGGGGGACGGGCTGTCGGATGATCCGATTGATTCGGACTGAGCGCGGGATTTAATATTAGAATTTTGTTGCATTCAATGCACTTACAGTACATGCACCAGGAAGAAGATGGTGAACTCTGTCGGACCTGAGCGGGGAAGCGACACATGCAGGATATCGGGGGCACGATCTATGTGAATCGCGGCGCAGTGTATTGATGTTGGACAATGCACTTCGGGTGAACTCCGTTGGCCGGCTAAGTAAATGTGCCCCTTTAAGTCAATGCCTGAACTTGCAATGTGAGACATGTTAATTAATCCATCGTAGATAGCTGTTCCAGGATGTTTGCCACTCATCAGTGTAAAGCAAAGTATAGGTTAGCCGGAATACATATTAGTTCCCATTCCATCCCAGAAAGGAAGCTGAGCTGTTTAGTGATACCTACTGGAAGATTGTTACCCTATAAGTCAGTGCCTGATCTGGCAACATAACTAGGACATGAGTTGGGATGAGCGGACATGAAAAGGTCTTGGTTTGGGTCCAGCATTCAGGCTTATCCCCCTGCCGGTTACACCTACTCCGACATTTTACCTAGGTTTGTCACTCACCGATGACATCACAGGAGTGATGATCCTAAGGAAAGTGTTTTCACCCATTTCAACTGATTTAAATTTTTTTTCCAGCTTCCTAGTACATGTCTTAGAATAATAAATAATGACACTGGAAAGTAAAACTTACGACAGAGTAAACAAGTCCCCGTAGTGCTCTTTATATGAAAACGGGAAAAAAAAAGTTATCGATTTTCGAAGGTGGGGAGTGAAAAATGGAAAAACAAAAACAAAAAGGCCCTGGTCGTTAAAGGGTTAAGGAAAGGTCTGAAAAAACATATTTACTGACCAACAAAATGGCGCCACACCACATCTAGCATAGTGACTCATCGCGGTGGAGCCCATGGATAGAGCTGATGCTGTTTTTGGAAGCGTTCATCCGTGATTTCTAATCCCAGCCAACCCCTTTAAGTGCCGCGTTCAGCTTCCAGCTCCATTTGTTTTGTCTTTTTTTTCATATTCGCCTCTGACTAAAGGCGATTCCATCAAACAAAAAATCATCTCGCTCGTTCTGGAAATCATCGGCCATTTACAATGGGACGATTAAATATTAAACCCAATTGCAGATGCCGAATTAATTTTTAACACAGCTTGGTTAATCACTTCTTCTTTGCTACAATTCACAATTATCCGAGTCCATTTATAGCAGGAAATAATAGGCATATTTTATCACAAATTAGGGTTAGTCATCTGCTCACACCCACCTATACTTCAAGCTCGCTTGTAATTTTGCAGCACTTTAATGCACCCAATTTAATCACCGGAACGCCCGGAATCAAATCACAAGCGGGATGAACGCCAATTAACCGTGTCAATCTTCAGATCATAAAGAAAAAAAAAAATAATTGCATAATTTTTTTTGGATTTTTTTTTTTGTTCACAACATGATGCCAGAATACACTTAGAGGAACGGTGGGAAGAATTGCAATCAGTGATTTTTTTTTTCTTTTTGTCACGTTTCCAAAATATCGGGAGAGAGAAAACTTTACTCGTGTGTTCTGATGGATGGTTAATGCTCTGTTTGGTTGATTCCGCGTGAACGAACATCTGCTGTTATTGATACGTTGTTGCTGAAGCTGTTACGCGTAGGTTACATACAAAAACGACTCCTTATCTGCAGATAATTTAAGTTACCCTTAAATGGTAGGTTTGCCGCCTCTTATTAGGAGTTATTAAAGGAGAGCCCCTCGTCTCTTGGCCAAATTGGTTGCAAAACGGTTTGAGCGGAACTCAACTGCACTGTTTTGGTCCCTGATTCTGACCCCAAACTTCAGCCTTGTCATGGGTGCTCCTGTGACCCACGACCCGGGTCGTAGGCGCACCCGTGCTCCTCTGTGTGCCCCCGGACCCCCACCACAGCTCTCACCTTTCCTTGTTCCAGTGCCGGCAGGCCAGTGCACTTGTCCCCGCCTCCTAGGGTGCACGTGTGCCGGCTTCCGGAGATTTAAAGGGTCAGTGATCCCGTGCTGCCTGTCCCCAACTACGATTCTACTTAACATCTTGGTTACCACCGCGTGGAATCGCCTGGTGGTACCACGCCGCAGCAAGTCCAACCCACTTAGTAGCAGGTTCTGGTGAAAACCGGGTACCACTTAGATTCCGGTCCCAGGTGTCGCCTTACGTCATTGTCCATGGTGCTCCAGTGAGTCCACTACCCCTGAAGCCTGGCAAGCCTAAAGCTTGAGAGATCAATGTTCAAGGTCACCCTAACCCCTTTAAAATTATGTAATCAATGCCAACAGAATCCTCTTCGACTCTCCCGGCTCTGGCCTCCTGATAGGTCTAGCAGGTGATGACCTGCACTGGCGGGGTAGTTTTATGTCAGTTCTGTACCATAACTTACACCTGAGTATGCACAGACTGTAACTAGTTTGTAAGCCCGGGGCAGAAACACAACGGGCTACCCGGCATGCCCCCCGACTCCCACTTGCCATGGAGGTGGCATAATGAGGGGAGTAGACGCAATGCACCAGAAATTGCACCTATTTCAGGGCTTGTACATCAGTTTTCAGGCAAACAAGCCCTGACAAGTGTGAACCAGTGACATAAGGTGACCCTGTCAGGCAAAATTTACTATGAGAACTGGCAATCTGTGGAATAGCCGTGTTCAGGCGCTGGTCACAACAGGGACAGCAGAGAGCTCAGGCGTTGGTCACAGCAGGGACAGCAGAGAGCTCAGGCACTGGTCACAGCAGGGACAGCAGAGAGCTCAGGGGCTGGTCACAGCAGGGACAGCAGAGAGCTCAGGTGCTGGTCACAGCAGGGACAGCAGAGAGCTCAGGCGCTGGTCACAGCAGGGACAGCAGAGAGCTCAGGCGCTGATCACAGCAGGGACAGCAGAGAGCTCAGGCGCTGATCACAGCAGGGACAGCAGAGAGCTCAGGCGCTGATCACAGCAGGACAGCAGAGAGCTCAGGTGCTGCTCACAGCAGGGACAGCAGAGAGCTCAGGCGCTGGTCACAGCAGGGACAGCAGAGAGCTCAGGGGCTGGTCACAGCAGGACAGCAGAGAGCTCAGGCGCTGGTCACAGCAGGGACAGCAGAGAGCTCAGGAGGAGAGCACAGCTGGGACAGCAGAGAGCTCAGGCGCTGGTCACAGCAGGGACAGCACAGAGCTCAGGCGCTGGTCACAGCAGGGACAGCAGAGAGCTCAGGCACTGGTCACAGCAGGGACAGCAGAGAGCTCAGGCGCTGGTCACAGCAGGGACAGCAGAGAGCTCAGGCGCTGGTCACAGCAGGGACAGCAGAGAGCTCAGGCGCTGGTCACAGCAGGGACAGCAGAGAGCTCAAGCGCCGGTCACAGCAGGGACAGCAGAGAGCTCAGGCGCTGGTCACAGCAGGGACAGCAGAGAGCTCAGGCGCTGGTCACAGCAGGGACAGCAGAGAGCTCAAGCGCCGGTCACAGCAGGGACAGCAGAGAGCTCAGGCGCTGGTCACAGCAGGGACAGCAGAGAGCTCAGGCACTGGTCACAGCAGGGACAGCAGAGAGCTAAGGCACTGGTCACAGCAGGGACAGCAGAGAGCTCAGGCACTGGTCACAGCAGGGACAGCAGAGAGCTCAGGCGCTGATCACAGCAGGACAGCAGAGAGCTCAGGTGCTGCTCACAGCAGGGACAGCAGAGAGCTCAGGCGCTGGTCACAGCAGGGACAGCAGAGAGCTCAGGGGCTGGTCACAGCAGGACAGCAGAGAGCTCAGGCGCTGGTCACAGCAGGGACAGCAGAGAGCTCAGGAGGAGAGCACAGCTGGGACAGCAGAGAGCTCAGGCGCTGGTCACAGCAGGGACAGCACAGAGCTCAGGCGCTGGTCACAGCAGGGACAGCAGAGAGCTCAGGCACTGGTCACAGCAGGGACAGCAGAGAGCTCAGGCGCTGGTCACAGCAGGGACAGCAGAGAGCTCAGGCGCTGGTCACAGCAGGGACAGCAGAGAGCTCAGGCGCTGGTCACAGCAGGGACAGCAGAGAGCTCAAGCGCCGGTCACAGCAGGGACAGCAGAGAGCTCAGGCGCTGGTCACAGCAGGGACAGCAGAGAGCTCAGGCGCTGGTCACAGCAGGGACAGCAGAGAGCTCAAGCGCCGGTCACAGCAGGGACAGCAGAGAGCTCAGGCGCTGGTCACAGCAGGGACAGCAGAGAGCTCAGGGGCTGGTCACAGCAGGACAGCAGAGAGCTCAGGCGCTGGTCACAGCAGGGACAGCAGAGAGCTCAGGAGGAGAGCACAGCTGGGACAGCAGAGAGCTCAGGCGCTTGTCACAGCAGGGACAGCACAGAGCTCAGGCGCTGGTCACAGCAGGGACAGCAGAGAGCTCAGGCACTGGTCACAGCAGGGACAGCAGAGAGCTCAGGCGCTGGTCACAGCAGGGACAGCAGAGAGCTCAGGCGCTGGTCACAGCAGGGACAGCAGAGAGCTCAGGCGCTGGTCACAGCAGGGACAGCAGAGAGCTCAAGCGCCGGTCACAGCAGGGACAGCAGAGAGCTCAGGCGCTGGTCACAGCAGGGACAGCAGAGAGCTCAGGCGCTGGTCACAGCAGGGACAGCAGAGAGCTCAAGCGCCGGTCACAGCAGGGACAGCAGAGAGCTCAGGCGCTGGTCACAGCAGGGACAGCAGAGAGCTCAGGCACTGGTCACAGCAGGGACAGCAGAGAGCTCAGGCACTGGTCACAGCAGGGACAGCAGAGAGCTCAGGCACTGGTCACAGCAGGGACAGCAGAGAGCTCAGGCACTGGTCACAGCAGGGACAGCAGAGAGCTCAGGCACTGGTCACAGCAGGGACAGCAGAGAGCTCAGGCACTGGTCACAGCAGGGACAGCAGAGAGCTCAGGCGCTAGTCACAGCAGGGACAGCAGAGAGCTCAGGCGCTGGTCACAGCAGGGACAGCAGAGAGCTCAGGCGCTGGTCACAGCAGGGACAGCAGAGAGCTCAGGCGCTGATCACAGCAGGGACAGCAGAGAGCTCAGGCGCTGATCACAGCAGGGACAGCAGAGAGCTCAAGCGCCGGTCACAGCAGGGACAGCAGAGAGCTCAGGCGCTGGTCACAGCAGGGACAGCAGAGAGCTCAGGCGCTGGTCACAGCAGGGACAGCAGAGAGCTCAAGCGCCGGTCACAGCAGGGACAGCAGAGAGCTCAGGCGCTGGTCACAGCAGGGACAGCAGAGAGCTCAGGCGCTGGTCACAGCAGGGACAGCAGAGAGCTCAGGCACTGGTCACAGCAGGGACAGCAGAGAGCTCAGGCACTGGTCATAGCAGGGACAGCAGAGAGCTCAGGCGCTGGTCACAGCAGGGACAGCAGAGAGCTCAGGCACTGGTCACAGCAGGGACAGCAGAGAGCTCAGGCACTGGTCACAGCAGGGACAGCAGAGAGCTCAGGTGCTGGTCACAGCAGGGACAGCAGAGAGCTTCAAGAAGGGTCTAGATGCCTTCTTACACCTAAATAACATTGATGGTTATGTTATATAGAATTGTTTCCCCTAAATCCCTTCCTCATCCAATCCCTTCCCTTCCTTGGTTGAACTTGATGGACATAAATTATGATACTTTTCCCTGTGGGGGCAGTGTGGGAAAAATCAAAAATGTATTGTCATGTTACTCTGGAGGACTAATCACTTGGGGCTCCCGAATCTAGAAAAGCAACCATTGCCATATCAGAGAACCCGTATCACTTGACCAGAATGGTGGCTATGCCTTCGCCTGTGAGCACTGAACACGTTGGTGAGCCAAATTCCGAACTTAAACACAGACTTCTAGTTGTAGTCCATGCACAGGTCAATGCCGAGCTGTGCGGTTCTGGTCTATTCATCACTGCTGTCTGGCTACCACCTGGACACACTTTCTCTCAGTGTCTCTCAAAGGGCTGGAGCATCCAAGGTTATATAAGACCCCCCCATGGAACGGTGTTTGAGCAATAAGATAATGGCTTTGAATAACTGTATAACTTACTCTATACCGGCCTGGATGACAGATCTCTTCTCGTCTGGTTAGTTTGTCTACCACACTTATTTCTTCAGCGTCGCACACATGACCCAGTGGGTGTTTGCTGTCACTAAACTGAATCTACTCTAAAGGTAGCTACCTGCTGGCTCCCTGCAGCAAAATCCAGATTGCTGTGTGAGGGTTAAAGAGTGAATACCAGAGGGCACTCTTCTCAGGAGTAGCCCCAAGTCATGTCGGTTCAGTGATTCAGTATGAGGCCACATCTGCCGTGTTACACTGATCTAGCGTAAATCATCCAAGAGGTGACGTAACGGGAGAGAAGAGTTAAACATTCACTAACATTTGCCAAATCTACAGCACATCCCACAGGGATACATTTTAGTATAACTCCTCCAGATTTACAATATTTGTATATAAAGGTTTTATTTTTATCCATAAATGGTGTATAAGTGGAACTCGCCTTATCCTGTGACTTCTAGGTTGGTTTGCATGACCAACCAAGCATGAAAGTCCTAGGTGGTAGAGAGGAGATTGGGGGCGGACATGTGTTTCTATGGGAATGAAGGTTGGGGGGGGGGGGTCGGCTGTCGGGACTCTCTGCATTTAAACCATCATCCTTTATCCTGTGGATAGTGGATACATGTCTACTAAGATACAAACACCATTTAGCCAATATTGAGGTTGAGCGAATGCGAACTGCAATTATCGGGTTTGTGCTGTGGATTCAGGTCCCCGAACCCGGACTTCAGACAGAATTTCGAGTTCAGCGTTTGAGCTCACCCCACAAAAGCCGGCTTTGTTGGTGGAGTTTAAAAGATCAGCACCCTTGATTGGTGTCAGCACCGATCACGGGTGATAGCAATCGGTTTTGGCGTAAGACCGGACACGTTAGACCGGACTGTGTGCGCTCATCGCTACCCAGTATGAGTAAGTCTACCCCAGTATTTCTCCATGTATGAGATACTTACATCCACCGTGCAGATATCTCCAGACCAGGACTCTCCATGGCTTCCATAATCCACTTACGGTCAATTAGAGTTGTCTCCATGGCCACCAAGAGCCTCAATAAAGAAAACTAACAAGCTAAATACAGTAGTTCTTCATTATTGCATTTCCCATAGTGTGATGTCTACACATAATAAAGTGTCCTGGAGGACCCGCATCCGGCCCGCCGCTGAACCAAGTCTCATTCTTAAGTCACTTAAATAATTAAAATTGAAAATTTGAGTGATTGCCATAATGAAAACTCACCCTCTCACCATGTTCTGGAAATGAAAAATAACCTTAATGCTTCAGTCAGCGTCTTATCATCAGCGCGCCAGTCCCGGGCATGGCAGCAGCAGGTGGGCTTGTTCGTGCACTTCTTGCTTTGGGCCTTACACTTGCCAATTGTTCTTGACTCTGAAGAGCTAATATAATGAATATGCCATATGTATTGTCACTGCTGTGAGACGCCTGATAAGCAGAAGGACGTCTCCACAGACTCGTCTTCTCTCCAGGACGGGAACAAAGAAAGGACAGGTATGACGACAGCAAAGAATGAATCTCACGCGTCAAGAAGGAGTAAAACAGACTCCAGAGAAGGGATTGGAGATACTTAGGGTGTGGAGGAAGAGTCAGTGCTACCCATATAGCCCCCAGGACTATCAGATACTTGACTCTTTTGAGGGTATCACATAAGGCTCTGTCCTTTTTATGAAAAGCACCAGGAATGGTGTCGGAGAATTTAGGGGAGCTTAAGGTGGAAATCTACCATTGACATTCAGGACCATGGATGACCCTGGTGCTAAGGTTCAAGAGGCTTAAACATCCCAATTTCCAATGTCTTTGAATCGTGAAATATATCTACTAATTTTTAACCAATCCCAGACCACCATGATGGTTTCTCCTATTCACATCACACCTGTGCATCTCCAGATGTGTGATCACACATCTTCTAGATGTGTGATGAATTGTGCACGGAACCATCAACAAATTGGCTGGGAAATCAGCGGGGTGGCGATGATTAGGACAAAAAAAACAACCAACCAATTAAGTTACACTGTAACTTTTTGAAAAGACTCAAAAAATGCACTGTTGGTGGCATTTAAAGCGTTAAATGTTGATTGTAATGGTTCGGTACGGGTTTGGGTACCAGAAATGAACCTTTTTCAAGGTTTTACTCAACCTCATGAACCTATCCACTCATCCGTAGTCCCCAGATGTCGTATTAAAGGAAATCTACCATTTGATTTGATGCACTATGAACCAAACATACGTTTAGAAATCTGTAGCTACACTTATGCAGAAACATATCTTGTTTAATCCCCAAGCCGAGTGATTCTGCTGAAAAAACTATTATACAATTATGGTAATGAGGCTCTGTCGCTCCTGTGGCTGCTCGGCGCTTCTCCTCCTTCCCTCGTTATACACTGCTCCAGAGGATGATGTAATCACTGTGTTGTCCCTGACAGGTAGAAGTAATCAATCACTGCACTATCCCCCAGCTGCTGTCTTTGAGTCATCCAGCTCAGGTTGACTAGTTTTGTCTGGACAGTTCAGGAAGCTCCATGTAACATGCAGGCTGAAGGTAATCCAGCTTTCCCAAGATCCTGAATGTTATGATTGTTTTATCAGCAAAACCACTTAGCACAGATATATTTCTGCATCAGTGTAGCTACAGCATTCTCAAGGTATGTTTGCTTCATAATGCATCAAATCAAATGGCAGATTTTCTTTTAGACAGGGATTAATAGTCAGACATGGTGTGAGATGACAGATACTGGTGGGGCCACCAATATATCCCTGCAGGGGAATACGTAGAAAGTGTAGAAAGTAATATGCAAATTCTGAGTGCAGTAGAAATGGATAACTTTTTCTCAATAATTCTCATGAAAGGAGTTGAAGTAGTAAAAATTTCCGTGATTGAATTTTCTTTTTGGGGAACCAGCATATTTCTTTGGTTAACCTGCATAACTCCATTTCCCATCGGTGAGTTTTAAGGGCAAGGTTTTCAATTTAAGATCATAGGATCATAGTTTATACGGTTGAAAAAAGACACTTGTCTATCAAGTTCAGCCAAGGAAGGGAAGGGATAGGATGAGGAAGGGATTTAGGGGAAACAATTCTATATAACATAACCATCAATGTTATTTAGGTGTAAAAAGGCATCTAGACCCTTCTTCAAGCTCTCTGCTATCCCTGCTGTGACCAGCGCCTGAGCTCTCTGCTGTCCCTGCTGTGACCAGCCCCTGAGCTCTCTGCTGTCCCTGCTGTGACCAGCGCCTGAGCTCTCTGCTGTCCCTGCTGTGACCAGCGCCTGAGCTCTCTGCTGTCCCTGCTGTGACCAGCGCCTGAGCTCTCTGCTGTCCCTGCTGTGACCAGCGCCTGAGCTCTCTGCTGTCCCTGCTGTGACCAGCGCCTGAGCTCTCTGCTGTCCCTGCTGTGACCAGCGCCTGAGCTCTCTGCTGTCCCTGCTGTGACCAGCGCCTGAGCTCTCTGCTGTCCCTGCTGTGCCCAGGGCCTGAGCTCTCTGCTGTCCCTGCTGTGACCAGCGCCTGAGCTCTCTGCTGTCCCTGCTGTGACCAGCGCCTGAGCTCTCTGCTGTCCCTGCTGTGACCAGCGCCTGAGCTGTCTGCTGTCCCTGCTGTGACCAGCGCCTGAGCTCTCTGCTGTCCCTGCTGTGACCAGCCCTGAGCTCTCTGCTGCCCCTGCTGTGACCAGCGCCTGAGCTCTCTGCTGTCCCTGCTGTGACCAGCTCCTGAGCTCTCTGCTGTCCCTGCTGTGACCAGCGCCTGAGCTCTCTGCTGTCCCTGCTGTGACCAGCGCCTGAGCTCTCTGCAGTCCCTGCTGTGACCAGTGCCTGAGCTCGGCTATTCCACAGATTGACAGTTCTCATAGTAAGAAAGCCCTGTCGCAAGATGATTAAACCGTGTTTTCTCCAGACGGAGACAGTGCCCCCTCGTCTTTTGATTTGATTTAATCTGGAACAATTTACCACCATATTTTTTGTATGGACCATTCATATATTTATATAAATTAATCATGTCCCCTCGTAGTCGTCTCTTTTCCAGACTAAATAAATCTAGTTGTTTTAATCTTTCCTCATAACTAAGACCCTCCATACCCCTTATCATTTTTGTGGCTCTACGTTGAACCCTCTCCGGCTCCAGGGCCTCCTTTTTATGGACCGGTGCCCAGAACTGGACAGCATATTCCAGGTGAGGCCGAACCAATGCCTTGTACAGTGGTAATATTACATCCCTATCACGAGAGTCCAGACCACTTTTGATACATGACAAGATCCTACTGGCTTTCGAGGCAGCTGATTGACATTGCTTGTATCCTAATTACATAGCATGGTCGTATTCTGATTTTTTTTTCCCCGTCTACCTGTTCCAGACCACTATGACAGCTTCTCCTATTTCGGGATTCCAGCCCCTGTAAAAAAAAGCACTGAGCGTTGAATATCCTGGGTTGCCTTGGACTGCAGGTGGGTGGCTTGAGTACGGTCCAGTGAATTCTGACCTGTGCTATTGGTTCACCACCACTGGTCTATAGCGTTAATAGCAGAGACTGATTAGTCCATAGAACTCAATTACCATGCATACTCGAGTACAAGCCTAGTTTTTCAGCACAAAAAAATATCCTGAAAACCAAAACTCGGCTTATACTCGAGTAAAAAAATGTATCAAAACTTACCTTTCTGGCTTCCCCCGGGGCTGGCTATATACTGGGTCAGGGGGCTGGCTATTTTACTGGAGGATATGGACTGGCAGGGTATATACTGAGGGGCAGGTGCTGGATATATACTATGGGGCAGGGTCAGGCAGGCTATATACTGGGGGGCAGGTGCTGGATATATACTATGGGGCAGGGTCAGGCAGGCTATATACTGGGGAGACTGTGATCAATGCATTTCCCACCCTTGGCTTATACCCGAGTCAATAGATTTTCTGAGGTTTTGGTGGTAAAATTAGGGGCCTCGGCTTATACTTGGGTCAGCTTATACTCGAGTATATATGGTATACTTGCATAGGACACGATTCAGGGTGTAAAGTGTGCAGGTAAATTTTGCCGTACGACTAGGACTTTCAGAGGATTCAGAAAGAAATCAAAGCTTTCCAAGCTCATTGTAGATGTCCCATGTTCCCACATAACCGTCGGGGTCAGACACATGCCTGTTATGTTACTTTTTCCTGCCCCACTCTGGGGTCACATAATGATGGCCGCTTTCATCTAATGTTTTTGTCTTTTATGTCGAGAAAAGGGAAGAGAACACATTTTGTAATCCACAGCATTTCATGTCAATTACATAATAAGAAGCTCATTATGGAGACAACAAAGTCAAGACCGAGAAGCCCGGTCTCTCTCTTAGCAGAAGCTGCTCGCTATGAACCGTAATTTGCTCCTGGATGTGTGATGGATTGTGCATAGAACCTCCAACAAATTGGCCGGGAAATCAGCGGGGTGGGGATGATTAGGGGAAAAAAAACTGCCAATTAAGTTAGACTGTAACTTTTTGAAAAGACTCCAAAAATGTATTGAATTTTCTCCTCTGGGGTGAGGGATGAGTGGGGAACATTTCAGGACATAAAAATGTAAATGAAAGATGTGCAGGATGTATCAGACATCATTAGGAATCTACAGATAAAGCATTTGCAAAAGCACTTCATCCCCCCAGATCCAGCATTTTTCCCCCCGAACCCCCCATCATTGGAATGGGGGAACCACAGTTCTATCCATATCACATGTGCCGTATATTCCAGGAAGAAACAATAGAGGCTACTCCAGTGTAGGAAAAGTCATGGATTACTCAAAAAGAGGATTCTGCAAAAACTCTGCAATCATCGGGTCTGTCCCGAACAATGAGGGTCCCGGACCCTGAACCCAACTTTAGCAAGAAGTTTGTATCTGACGTCCAGGCTGCCCATAACACCAGCGATTGGTGCCAGGTGTTAAATGTTTAATTTCCCAAGGAAAATATCAACCACTTCCCGACGCACGCCGAGCCCTCTCCATAGCCGGTAAGTCTTTGCTGCATATTGTGAGTGAAAAATGGAAGGGAAAAAACTAAAAAAGGGCAAGTCGTTAAGGGGTTAAGGTCACCGACAACCGTGATTTAAAGGGTAAGGGTGTTACTGCCGGGGATCTGAACGAACTTTCAGGATCGGAGGATTTAATAGCCCACTCATCCCTCAAAAAAAAGTTAAAAAAAATATATATGGAACCTCACCAGAAGATCACCCCTTTTAGAAGACCTCCTTCCTAAAAGAACAATTTTTCCCCATTTCTATCTATGGAAACTGCCCCACTATGAGCAGACCACCCCTTTAAAAGGCCAATTTTCTGGGCAAAATTGGACACTCTGCTCGAAGAGGTTAAATGTAATAAAGTAAAAATAATAAAACTCATTTTGGTGCCTTCAAAGTTTAAAATGTCTTTCAGTATGTTTGGGGCCCATGTTCTGGAAATGACACCCAGTGTCGGACTGGCCCAACAGAGTACCACAGGATCCTCCGGTGGGCCCTGGCTCAACCCAATACTGAACCCCAGAGATCCATCAGAAAATAACACAATTTGAAGGCTGCTAGAGTATATTTCCTTGGGGATAATGTAGAGAGGGCCCCCAGATTTATTTTCTCTGGTGAGCCTAAGGAAACCCAGTCCGACACTGCCCGCTCCTCTTCATCTTGTTCTTGCCGCTGTCTATCACTAGTCATGACACAACGGGATCACCTAAGAAAGAAACTTTCACTCCCCCCACACCTTCCTGGGAGCATTGGAGAATGAGGTGACGTCACATGCTCCCAGCATGGGAGAGTGAGTTTCGGGGGGCGGGGGGCGTGCATAATTAGCAGCCCGGAGCACCGGACATCTTGTCCCCGCACTCCGGACTTCTAATTATAACTTCCTTTTCTAGTGATCCCGACTTGTCATGACTAGTGACGGACAGCACCAGGATCAAGATGAAGAGAAGCAGAGGTGAGTAGTTCTAGGGGGTTTTTTTTGTTTTTTGAGTGGTTTATTTCCTTTAAATTATTTTTATTACATTTTTCTTTTCCAAAAACATAACATAGGAACAAGTGCATTGGTACAAAACACTGAGGGGCACATTTACTAAGGTCCTTGCACCAGTTTTCTGTCTAACTTTGCACATCCTTTCTAGTGCAAACTGTTTGCACATGTATTTAAGAAGTGTCTGCACCACATTAGTGTCTGAAGGGGGCGCTCCGGTGCTCAGTTGGACCATGCGCCAGTTGTATCATGCAAAGTCCGACAGAATTGTGTCGCACGCCCTGTGTTAAAGGTGCACCAAAAAAAAAAGTGGTGCATTCTGTCGGGGCAGTGCAGGGGGCGCCAGATTCAAGAAGAACGGGCGCCAGAAATCCTGAATTTGGCGCCCTCTGTACTATACACAGGACACTGCACATGGTACACACTGCACATAGTACACAGGACACTGCACATAGTACACAGGACACTGCACATAACACACACTGCACATAGTACACACTGCACATAGTACACACTACACATAGTACACACTACACATAGTACACAGGACACTGCACATAGTACACACTGCACATAGCACACGCTGCACATAGTACACCCTGCACACCACACAGGACACTGCACATAGTACACACTGCACATAGTACACACTGCACATAGCACACGCTGCACATAGCACACACTGCACATAGTACACACTGCACATAGTACACACTACACATAGTACACACTACACATAGTACACAGGACACTGCACATAGTACACACTGCACATAGTACACCCTGCACACCACACAGGACACTGCACATAGTACACACTGCACATAGCACACACTGCACATAGTACACACTGCACATAGTACACACTGCACATAGTACACACACTACACATAGCACACGCTGCACATAGTACACCCTGCACACCACACAGGACACTGCACATAGTACACACTGCACATAGCACACACTGCACATAGTACACACTGCACATAGTACACAGGACACTGCACATAGTACGCACTGCACATAGCACACACTGCACATAGTACACACTGCACATAGTACACACTGCACATAGCACACACTGCACATAGTACACACTGCACATAGCACACACTGCACATAGTACACACTGCACATAGCACACACTGCACATAGTACACACTGCACATAGCACACACTGCACATAGTACACACTGCACATAGTACACACACTACACATAGCACACGCTGCACATAGTACACCCTGCACACCACACAGGACACTGCACATAGTACACACTGCACATAGCACACACTGCACATAGTACACACTGCACATAGTACACACTGCATATAGTACACACTGCACATAGTACACACTGCATATAGTACACACTGCATATAGTACACACTGCACATAGTACACAGGACACTGCACATAGTACGCACTGCACATAGCACACACTGCACATAGTACACACTGCACATAGTACACACTGCATATAGTACACACTGCACATAGTACACACTGCATATAGTACACACTGCATATAGTACACACTGCACATAGTACACAGGACACTGCACATAGTACGCACTGCACATAGCACACACTGCACATAGTACACCCTGCACATAGTACACACTACACATAGTACACACTACACATAGTATACACTGCACATAGTACACACTGCACATAGCACACACTGCACATAGTACACACTGCACATAGTGCACACTGCACTGCTCTCAGTAAATGTGCCCCTAAAAGTACACGGCTTACAATATGCAATAGTATAATTTCAGTTATTCAGCGTTCTCTATATCCACATTCTACATATCAAATCATGACCGATTTTTCATGCTTGGTGCAGCGCCGCGTAATCTGTAGCTATATAAAGAAAGGATGATTATTATTATTATTATTATTATTATTATGAATTTAGTGTCATATATTTTTTGTTTTAGCAAAACGAGAAATATACAAAAGACACTTTTTTATTTTCTTGAAAATAAAAAAAACTATTTAAAATTTTTTTTGAAAAAAAACATCCTTCTGTACTGCCCCAGCACGATTCAAAAAAAGGAACATCATAAAAATAAACGAAATAAACTGAATTAAAAAGTAATTTTCTTCATTTTATCCTTCATTTTAAATTCATACAACCTTTCATTCAGATTCAACCCGCTACGCAACAGAATAAATATTTTTTTAAAAATGTACGATATAAAAAACCAAATTAATAGATTTAATAAATAAAATAAAAAAATGATAAAATAATCGAACATGCAAATATATAAAAATAAAAAATATATCTAAATTATGAGAAATAAATTATGACTTTTTTTGATATACCATATATACTCGAGTATAAGCCTAGTTTTTCAGCACAAAAAAATGTGCTGAAAACCCAAACTCGGCTTATACTTGAGTAAAAAAAATATATCAAACCTCACCTTTCTGGCTTCCCCCGCTGATGGCTATATACTGTGGCAGTGGGCAGGTGCAAGTTATATAACAGTGCCAAGTTATATACTGGGGGATATGGGCTGCCAGGCTATATACTGGGGGGCAGGTGCTGGCTATATATTATGGGGCAGGGTCCGGCAGGCTATTTACTGGGGCAGGGGGCTGGTTATATACTGGGGCAGGGGGCTGGCTATATATTGGGGTAGGGCTGGCTATATACTGGGGGATATGGGCTGGCAGGCTATATACTGGGGGGCTGGTGCTGGCTATATACTATGGGGCAGGGTCCGGCAGGCTATATACTGGGGGCAGGTGCTGGCGATATACTATGGGGCAGGGTCCGGCAGGCTATATACTGGGGAGGCTGTGACCAATGCAATTCCCACCCTCGGCTTATACTCGAGTCAATAGGTTTTCCCATGTTTTTCTTGTAAAATTAGGGGTCGTGGCTTATACTCGGGTCGGCTTATACTCGAGTACATACGGTATTATAATATATAATAAAGCGAATTAATAAAAAGATTTTAGAAAATGTATCCATGATTCTTTTTCACCTTTTTCACATTGAACTCAACGCCTTCATCCATCGACGTCACCGAGCGGAGACCTTATAGAAGCCGTATGTGCCGGTGTAATCCATAGAATGAATGCACATTATATATTCACAATGGTCCGTGCACAAACAATTATTCTTTCTCTCTGCCGCCCATAAGCACAAATTCATATTTATTCATAATCTTGTAATGGTATTAGGGAATGGTGAGAGACCTCTGCCCACAGACTCCCATCCTCAAGGCCACTTAACATAAAGTCATGATTCTATTTTAATATTATGGCAGGGAATAGAGGGAAGCGGTGATGCGGAGCCACCATCTCGGTGGAGATTACAATCTCCGATTTTTATCAAAGGCGTTTCGCAGTCTAACCTTCATTAACGTCCTCTTGATGTGACTCTAATCGGACCTGGTTAGGAAGCGGAGACGCATTTACAAGCCCCTTTAATGCTTATAATTTTCCCATAAATATTCTTCTTTTTTCTTAGAAGAGCAGTAAAGTGAGGGCGGCCGGGGCCGTTGCTCAATGATTTAACATCTAAACAGCATAAATATATGGTGTAGAGCGTCGGAGGCCATGATTATATGGGAAGGTTCTAATGAGGACGTCAAAACAAAAATTCTTGGTTGAGTCTTTTTTATTTTTTTTATTTTTTAATAACCAGCTGATTATTTTAGGCTGAAATTTTAAAACTGAAGATTGAATATGAGGAGAGGTTGGAATTATTTTATAGATTTAGAGAAAGAAATGCCGAGAAAATATGTAGAACATTCTTACCTTTCTCATCTGTTCTCCCAGTGCATACAGATCATTCCCTTATACTGTATAACAGGTCACTTAAAAAATACTCCTCGTATAAGCGCTAAGTAAAAACATAAATCCATTGATGTATAAAACCTAATATTGCGGATCCTAAACAGTCACTATTGCCTTAGATGGATGTCATGGGTGCCCCTGCGATGTCAGGGACCGTGAGCGTACCCCTATCCGTGGCACGGCGCCCCCCCGGCCCTCACCACTCCATGCTCCTGCTCCCGACCTGGCTAGGTTGCGCGCACGTCCCCGCTCCCTAGGGCACACACGCACCGGCACTTGGAGATTCAAAGGGCCAGCGCACGCTGATTGGAGCTGGGCACTTCTGGGTTTTCCTTAAAGGCCGGCAGTTCCCATCTTTCCCATCTTTGTGCTCATTGACTTCCCTGCGTTGTTCCTGTGACCTTCCTGTTCCCGTTCTGTGTTGATCTACTGATGTGATCTCGGACCTGATCTTTGACCTCTGCATCTCTGCCACCTGCCCTGACTGTCTGCCTGTGCCTCACCACGAGCCTGGACTCTGTTTCTGTACCGCAACCTTGGCTGTCACTGCAGGCTAGTCGCACCTGTGGAATGACCTGGTGGCACCCGCTTTGTGGCGGGCTCTGGTGAAGACCAGGTGCCACTTAGATTCTGGTTCCAGGTGTTGGCTAGTACCACCTTCCATGGTGGTCCAGAGGGTTCGCTTACCCCGAGTCCTGACAATGGATTTGTAGCATATTCATTCTAATTAACCAGAAATATCTAAATATCAGTTTTTTAGTACTAGAAATTACATACTAAAACATTCCAGAAATGCAGAAAGATGGAAAAATTAAATACATTTTTTAGAATATTTATTTTCGGGCTGTAATGGTGTAGATTGCATTGAATGAGTTAATCAATGCGTCATCAAATTAGGTTACACAATTGTTATTGCATTTCCCGGTAGTTAATCCAGTTAGCTGTATCGGCAGACCATCCATTAAAGGGGCTTCTTATCAACATAAAATCAATGTCGGGTGTCTTAAAACATGGTAGTCGACATCCATCAAATACAAAGTAAATGGTGTTTAGGTTTTAATGAATCTTATTGAGTTTGTTTCTCAAAGATTTCATTTTCATCCAAAACACATCAAGTAACGTGATGGATATGAACTACGGAGAACTCAGAGGATCCACACAAGTGGCCTCCGCAACTCCAGATAGGACCACACATGTGGCCTCCGCAACTCCAGATAGGACCACACATGTGGCCTCCGCAACTCCATATAGGACCACACATGTGGCCTCCGCAACTCCATATAGGACCACACATGTGGCCTCCGCAACTCCATATAGGACCACGCATGTGGCCTCCGCAACTCCACATAGAACTACACATGTGGCCTCCGCAACTCCAGATAGGACCACGCATGTGGCCTCCGCAACTCCATATAGGACCACGCATGTGGCCTCCGCAACTCCATATAGGACCACACATGTGGCCTCCGCAACTCCATATAGGACCACACATGTGGCCTCCGCAACTCCATATAGGACCACGCATGTGGCCTTCGCAACTCCACATAGAACTACACATGTGGCCTCCGCAACTCCACATAGAACTACACATGTGGCCTCCGCAACTCCACATAGAACTACACATGTGGCCTCCGCAACTCCAGATAGGACAAAACATGTGGCCTCCACAACTCCAGATAGTACCACACATGTGGCCTCCGCAACTCCAGATAGGACCACACATATGGCCTCCGCAACTCCAGATAGGACCACACATGTGGCCTCCGCAACTCCAGATAGGACCACACATGTGGCCTATGCAACTCCAGATAGGACAAAACATGTGGCCTCCACAACTCCAGATAGGACCACACATGCGGCCTCTGCAACTCCAGATAGGACCACACATGTGGCCTTCGCAACTCCATATAGGACCACACATGTGGACTTCACAACTCCAGATGGGACCCAGATAGGTGAAAGCCAAATTTGACGAGTTATGAAAAACTCCTAGGGAGGTGGCTCAGGACATTATTAATATCTCCTAGATGGATGGACTACATTGGCAATGCCTTAGGTTACACTATGGAACCATCTCCAGATAATTCAGTAGATTTTACTAATGGACAGTTTACTATTTGCAATTGCCAATATTGCTACTTCCAAATTCAATTTAGGACATGAATTATCAACTCTTAAAGCAAACAGATCTATCATTATAACCTGATCGAACTCTGAGTTATAATCAATCCCCAAGATATTCATTTATTTTAAGACGCAAAGCTACTGTCTTGATGATAAAGAGAGCGAGGAGACATCCAATTTGCATCAGAGTGAAGATGACCAACAGTTGTCCACTCAAACAGATGAATGCTTGACTCGTTGAACCAGGCATATGTTCTGAATTGGGAGAGGTAGACCATTTTCTACAAGACATCTCTGAATCCAACCAACCTCCATGGTTTTGACTCTTCAATGAAAATTATGAATCATGTTAAAATCTTACAACTCAATCTTTCTTTACCTGATTTCTTTTGTCATGGGAAAGTCAGGACACCCTCATACACATGAGATGGTTGGCCAGTCTTGGCAAAATTGGTGCAATGGCTTGGCTAAGATTAATCTAATGTTTACGACCACCTTAAGGTGTTGCTATTCTGCCCAGTCACAACTAACAACTTAGTCCCAAATATCTGCATCTATGGAGACAACTTCAGAACCATTTTTGTTTTCCTTTATTTTCCTTCCATTCTTATAAATTGGGTTTTCTGTGAACCTGAAGTGAGCATTGAATGCAGATACATTGCCCGTTACATTGTGTCGAAACATCTTCTAACTGAAGAATAAGGAGGTGGTTTATAGGAAGATATCATATCAAAGTATGGGCTTATGTTTGTGTCCACCACAATAGTCACCAGACCTTTTGGTCTCCTTTGTTTCCTCTCCTATTGAGCAGTGATGGCGAACCTTTTAGAGACTGAGTGCCCAAACTGCAACCAAAAGCCACATATTTTTCACAAAGTGCCAAATGCCAATTTAAAGTAACTTATTACTCCCTGCTGTGTCACATAATTGAATGTATTGGAGCCCTGAAGACACCAATACAGTAGAATGATGGAGAAATTTGGATTATTATTGTAGCTTCCCTCTAAGGTCCCCTTAACAGGATGAATCACAGGCCCTGAGAAGGGGCTTCAATGATAATCCAGCTCTGGCCGCTCCTCCTTGCATCTCCCTTAAACTTCACTTTAAAATAGTGCTGAACATGGCCCCTTCTGGGCTGCCTGTGACTGCAGGAGGAGTCCTCGATGGTGACCTTTGTGCTGGGTGATGGCCTGGGTGCCCACAGAGATGGCTCCGAGTGCCACCTCTGACACACGTGCCATAGGTTTGTCACCATTGCTATAGAGCAAAGTGTCCATTCCAAATGGGGCAATGTGTGGGCTTGGAACAGCTACTACAAACAGATTCACTGTCCCTGTGAATTTACTGTCCCTATTTAGCAGCATCTTTCAACTGAAGGTTCAAGATGTGGTTTCCAAAAACATTCATTTTCCAAGAACAAAGTAGTAAAAAACTATGGGCTTATGATTGAGATGGTTCTCTACACCATAACTTTCATCCTTAGACCTCAAGTCTAAGCAGTTTAGTCTTAGTTATTCGCCTGCTTCTGGAACAAAAATGTGTGGATCAGTTCCTCTGTAAGAATTACCCTATGAAGCACTTAGAGGGAAGGTCAGGACTTGTGGTAATTTCAGAGCCAAATATAGTTTTGGGCACCTTTATCTTCTATGCCATAGAAGAAGAAAGTGGGGGTCATTTACTTAGGGCCCGAATCGCATTTTACCGGCGGGTTAAGCAAATTTTTCCGTTTTGCGCCGATTTTCCCTGTATTTCCCTGGGATTTTGGCACGCGCGATCCGATTGTGTAGCATTAACGCCGGCATGCACGCGACGTAAATCGGGGGGGCGTGGCTGAACGAAAACCCGACAGATTCAGAAAAACCGCCGCATTTAAAAAGTGTCGCGGGACACGCGCTTACCTTCATCAAGTATAGGCTCGTGCATTCCGACGGAACTCGGTGGACTTCAGCGCAGCAGCGCCACCTGGTGGATGACGGAGGAACTGTCTTAGTGAATCGCCGGAAGACCCGAATCCACCACAGAGAACGCGCCGCTGGATCGGGTAAGTAAATCTGCCCCAGTTCTTCCAAAATTGTGCACTCCATGGGCTCAGGTTTTGGTTGGTTTCCACATCATACACTTCTACCAAGAAGGCGGGACAGTTTTATCTTCCTTACTCCCCTTCCTGTAGACCAAAGAACAAGGTTCCTCAGATAGTATGACCTATTGAAAATCCACTGGGGAATGGTATGGACCTAACCTTAAGACACATAAAGGCCATCTAAGGACTCGGAGACCCTTAAACTAAAGAGTTGCTTTTTAGAATGGCAAAATGCAATTATATGATATGACTACAATATGACAGATTCCTTCTAACTCTGTGGTCCTAGTAGAGCATTCGACAAGAGGAAAAACTATGGGAAGCCCACCATTATTCTCCAGGTTTTTATCTGGATAATTTGGCTTCTACCATGTTCCAAAGACATGTCGGTAGGTTAATTGGCTTCCTATGAAGTTGTCTGATGACCTATGAAAGAAGATTTATTGTCCCACTCAGGACCCAGACCGGTGGGAGTCCATCGCTATGGAAGAGCTTTCACTTCCGTGGAACAAAAAAAAGGAGAGAAATAAATAACGGGATTCAATTTTTTTTCTTCCAAGCCGACTTTAAGAAGTTCTTTTACTCTATAGACTTGGTTCACTTCACACCAAGGCAACTCTTGTACTTGTGATAAGCAACATCTGTTTGCGAGACAGCCCAAGGCCGGCTACTAGGTAGAAGTATCGGAGATTTATTAACATCTGTCATTTGGATATAATTAATGCCAAGTTGCGTTTTTTAATTGAGATTTGGTGAACGTAACCTGATTAGTTCAGAACTCCGAGGAGCTAAGAAAAGACGGAGACAGATGAAAACTGAGCTCCAATCAAAGCTCATTTCCACTTCTTCATTATTGCAGGATTTGAGAAAACAAGTTTTTTTTTATCTTCTTTTTTTTTTTGCCTTGGAAAAATTTCCACTCCAACGAATTCGGCTCCTCTCCTTATTGCTTAGCAAAAATCTGTTGGGAAATTTTTTTTTTTTTTTTTTTTTTTAAATCAAAAATATTCATTTTGTGATTTTTAGGACTCCCTTAGTCGGACCTTTTCGACCTTAATTTTATTCCTATAACTATTTGAGGAGTCGTACTAATAATATTACTCATTCTGTAGCCTGGGGATAGGCAAACTATAAGTGTATGGAGAAAAATGATTTGGGGGGAATGGAGTTAGACCAATGGGGCAGTAAAATTTTTCTTAAATTTATTTTAATTGAATTTAATTCAAGTTTGATTTAAAACAATATACAGGTAGTCCCCGGGTTACATACAAGATCGGTTCTGTAGGTTTGTTCTTAAGTTGAATTTGTATGTAAGTCAGAACTGTATACTTTATAATTGTAATCCCAGCCAGAATTTTTTGGGACTCTGTCACAATTGCATTTTAAAAATGTTGGGTCGTCATAAGAACCAGGATTAACACTAAAGCTTCATTGCAGACCTCATTTATAACTGTTACAGCTGATTATTGCAGCCTAGGACTAAAGTACAGTAAATTAAAAAAATCCAGAGGTCCGTTTGTAACTAGGGGTCGTATGTAAGTCGGGTGTTCTTAAGTAGGGGGCCGCCTGTATATAGGCGGCCTCACCTGGGTTACGTACAGGATAGGTTTTGTAGGTTTGTTCTTAAGAAGAATTTGTATGTAAGTTGGAAACTGTATACTTCATTGTAACCCCCAGCCAAATATTTTTTTGGTAACAATTGGATTTTAAAAATGTTGGGTTGTTATAAGAACCAGGATTACCAGTAAATCTTAATTGCAGACGCCTGTGATAACTGTTATAGTTGTTTATTGCAGCCTAAGGCTAAAGTACAGTAAATTACTAACATCCAGAGGTCCGTTTGTAACTAGGGGTCGTCTGTAAGTCGGGTTTTCTTAAGTAGGGGAGCATCAGTAGTGTATGGAGCATCTGTGTACTACTCTTTCAATGTAAGGCACAATACGCATATGATTACCACATGGTCAAGGTACGACTATGTCATAATTGGGTTCAGTGTCCTGCTCTTGATCTTCTAAGGCAGGAGAACAAGTATTGTAAACAGACAGGAACATATATAGCTCTGGGCCACTCTGGTGGCTTCAGATACGTATAGATACCTGTGCGTAAGACGCTTCATCCTCCGGAGCAGGACTCTGGCCTCTCTCCCCCATCATGATGTCATCACCGGTCTTATTCACTGCTCCAGCATTGAGATACGATTCAATCCCCTCCCCTTCTCCTTTGGGCTGTGTTATGGGGGTACTGTCTCAGCTCCTTCGAGTGTCCAACATTTTTTAATATTTTCTCCATTTGTTTATGACTTTTTTCGTTTAATAGGGTTTAATTGTTAGGCGTTTTTTAATATTTCTCTGAAATCAGACAAAAACCTTACAGAACAAAATCTGAAATGAAAAATAATGGGGGGGGGGGGGGATTATTATGACTGGCATTTTTCTATACTGTTATGACCAGGTGTGACCTGTTAAAGATTTCAGCTATAGATTCCGGTGGAGATACGCTAGTAAATACGGTGGATCCCGCCCAAATATTTTGATGCACCGCCCACAAAAATGGCCGATGGATGGATTTTTATAGACCTTCTCCAACAGTTCCAGCCCTGATACATATATAATTTTATATAAATACGTTCTAATGCTCAAAAAAAGGAAGATCAGAGAAGATGAAGCAATTTGTAGCCAATCTAAAGACTAAATAATGATAATCTCGTTATAACCTTTGTTCGGGGGTGCCGATTCATACCCATTGTACAGTGAGCAATATATCTGAAGAGTCACATGTCACGGTCACTCGCTGGAGTCAATCTGAAATGATTCAACCTATTAAACGCCGATTCCGTCTTTCTCCTCTGTCTGCGCACATAATAGAAGCCGTTCTGCGGAAACAGTTGTAATTAACCAAACAATGCACAATAATAGGCGCAATAATATTCAGGAAATGATCCAGAAACGACGCGTCACAATAGCCAGACTGTATGTAAACAGAGCGCGATGTGCGTCCGAGCGCAGCCTGTTATTAGCTTCCCTTCTGAAGATCGTAATTATTAAGGCAAATTGTAATGTAATAATTATTATCGGGGGAAGGAAACGATGAAAAGTGCAAAATAGCAAAGCACCAAATTATAATTTATGAAATTTCCAAACTGATTTTTTTTTTTATTTTGGACACAATTCAAGTCATTCGGGAGTTTGATACAATGGGGCAGATTTACTTACCCGGCCCATTCGCGATCCAGCGGCGCGTTCTCTGCACAGGATTCGGGTCCGGCTGGGATTTAAGAAGGTAGTTCCTCCGCCGTCCACCAGGTGGCGCTGCTGCGCCGAAAATAATCTTAACGCCCCGGAATGCACCATCCCATAGCAGGTGAAGGTGAGCGCTCCCCAAGCGACACATTTCGGTTTTTAAATGCAGCGGTTTTTCCGAATACGTCGGGTTTTCGTTCGGCCACGCTCCCCGATTTCTGTCGCGCGCATGCCGGCCCCGATGCGCCACAATCCGATCGTGTGCGCCAAAAACCCGGGGCAATTCATGTACAAGCGGCGCAAATCGGAAATATTCGGGTAACACCTCGGGAAAACGCGAATCGGGCCGTTAGTAAATGACCCCCAATGTTTCCATTCCTGATGAAGAATGTTTTACATTTAAGGGTCATTTTTAAAAAATTTCCATGGTTTTGGCTCAATGGGGCACATTTACTTACCCGCTCCAGTCGCGATCCCGCGGGGCGTTGTCCAACGAGGATTCAGGTCTGCCGGGATTCACTAAGGTCGTGCGTCCAATTTCCTGCAGGTGTCGCTTCCGCCGCTGAGGTCCGCCGGAGTTCACCTTCTTCTTCCTGGTGCATGTGAGCGCGTGATTTTGCAACACATTTCGTTTTTTACATTCTGCGGTTTGTCCGAATCCATCGGGTTGTCCGACAGCCGCGCCCCCCCCTATTTCTGTTGCGTCGATGTGCCACAATTCAATCGCATGTGCAAAAAACCCGGCGCAAAACGGCACAAAATGGAAATATTCTGGAAAATCCCGAATTGTGGTCTGTGGACCCTTAGTAAATGTGCCCCAATGTCTACTTCAGAACCAGAATTTGGAGCTCTTTGACCCCAGTGCAGGGAATTAGAATACAGATCGGGTCTTTGTAGAACTAGCAGTGCCAATTGTTCTCCGGTTCCTAGAGGAACCAATGGGGCCTTTGGGCACCATAGACACCAGGTTACTGTTAGATCCGTAGCCAAGGGATCAGCTAAAGAGGGGGTAGGTCAATGTCATTTGTACCAAAGGTACTTTAAATGGTTTGTCCATAAATCTACAGAGAGGGCACCATAAATAGTTCATTGTGGGGTATGGGTATCCGGACAATGGTCCCGGCACCAATCAATTGTTTGATGCAATGTAAAAACACTGGACACTAAGCCAGAAGAAGTTGGCTCCATGTCACTAGTGGCCCAGTGCCGAAAGTGCAGCCATATCTCTTATTAAAAGGGATTGTCCTATAGCTGCTACAAGAACACAGAGCCAACTGCTTCCATCATCATGTGAAAAGGCGAACAATAGTATTTACGGGCCAACACCTTTAAAGGGACAATCTACTCAGAAATTTGACTATATATTTGTATGAATAATTGACTCAAAATTCCCCTCAACATTCGATCTCTCCTAAAATTCTCCATGGGGAAGCCCCCTTTAAGTCTCTGACACGGCCCCTCCACCTAAATAAGTGACACAGCTGTAGTGACCGTTTCCGACCACTGCTTCTGGCTCTGAATAGGTGACTGATGTAGGGACCGGGGGTCGGAGCCCAACTTATCAACCATTGTTGGCCAATCCCGAAGATAGGTCAACCCCATTAAAGTGTCCGTCTACCAAGAATTCTAAATTATGACCAACAGAGCATAAACATGCTAAACACCTGATGTCCTCTATTCCCCCCTCCTCCTCTCTGACTATGATGCCTTGAGCTTGTAGAGGGCTCGTCTGTTGGGCGTCCTATGGAGGGAATGACTACAGCAATGGAGGAACGTGAAGGACTCGGGGCTGGAGGACAACATGTATCTACACCCAATGTATAGGCAGATTCTGTATTCCAGGTGGAGGGTCCTTAGGGCTATTATTAATATTTGGCCATCAGGACCCCCCAGTCACCACCATCGGCCAGCGCACGCCCAGAGACAGAACACATACAAATACAATGCACGGACAAGCTGATTTTAGAATCGACATTAACCTGAAGTATTTCGTGGAATTACACAGAAAATATGAGATGATCCCTCTCCACTGAACTTGTCTCTGTTCACTTCACTGAACATGAAATTACTGCAAATGGCAGCGCGAGTAGGTGGAAGGATTCCGGCACACACCACGGATCCGGCGGATAACACGGAAATATTACTCACATCATCCACCGCAATATACACCCAGGTTATATGTAATGTGTAATGGGAGGAGAAAGGATCATGTACCAGGAAACTGATGCTTTATCAATGGTCTATCTATCTATCTATCTATCTATCTATCTATCTATCTATCTCCTATCTATCTATCTCCTATCTATCTATCTATCTATCTCATATCTATCTATCTATCTATCTATCTATCTATCTATCTATCTCCTATCTATCTATCTCCTATCTATCTATCTATCTATCTCATATCTATCTATCTATCTATCTATCTATCTCCTATCTATCTATCTATCTCCTATCTATCTATCTATCTATCTATCTCATATCTATCTATCTATCTATCTATCTATCTATCTATCTATCTATCTATCTCCTATCTATCTATCTATCTATCTATCTCCTATCTATCTATCTCCTATCTATCTATCTATCTATCTATCTTATATCTATCTCATATCTATCTATCTATCTATCTATCTATCTATCTATCTATCTATCTATCTCCTATCTATCTTCTATCTATCTATCTATCTATCTATCTATCTATCTATCTATCTATCTCCTATCTATCTATCTATCTATCTATCTATCTCCTATCTATCTATCTATCTATCTATCTATTATCTATCTATCTATCTATCTATCTATCTATCTATCTATCTATCTCATATCTATCTATCTCATATCTATCTATCTCATATCTATCTATCTATCTATCTATCTATCTATCTATCTCCTATCTATCTATCTATCTCATATCTATCTATCTATCTATCTATCTATCTATCTATCTCCTATCTATCTCATATCTATCTATCTATCTCCTATCTATCTATCTATCTATCTCCTATCTATCTATCTATCTATCTATCTATCTATCTATCTCCTATCTATCTCCTATCTATCTCCCATCTATCTATCTATCTATCATCTATCTATCTATCTATCTATCTATCTATCTATCTATCTATCTCCTATCTATCTCCTATCTATCTATCTATCTATCTATCTATCTATCTATCTATCTCCTATCTATCTATCTATCTATCTATCTATCTATCTATCTCCTATCTATCTATCTATCTATCTATCTCCTATCTATCTATCTATCTATCTATCTATCTATCTTCTATCTATCTATCTATCTATCTATCTATCTATCTATCTATCTATCTATCTCCTATCTATCTATCTCCTATCTATCTATCTATCTATCTATCTATCTCATATCTATCTATCTATCTATCTATCTCCTATCTCATATCTATCTATCTCCTATCTATCTATCTATCTATCTATCTATCTATCTATCTCCTATCTATCTATCTATCTATCATATCTATCTCCTATCTATCTATCTATCTATCTATCTATCTCCTATCTATCTATCTATCTTTCTATCTATCTATATATCTATGCAGCTTCCACCACATAGATGCCGTGTTAGAATGCAACCAGGGTTCTGTCATATTGGTGCTGATCACCAACCCCCATAACATGTTCACCAAGATGGTGAATCTTCTGTAGCCTAAGTGCAAAGCTAGAGCAATCACATTCTGCTAAGGCATCTAAAGGGCAGTGCCAGAACATTTGGCATTTAAGAGGTAATGCCAGGACTTGTGTCATCTATGGGGCAGTGCCAGGACTTGTGTCATCTAAGCGGCAGTGCCAGGACTTGTGTCATCTATGGGGCAGTGCCAGGACTTGTGTCATCTAAGGGGCAGTGCCAGGACTTGTGTCATCTAAGGGGCAGTGCCAGGACTTGTGTCATCTAAGCGGCAGTGCCAGGACTTGTGTCATCTAAGGGGCAGTGCCAGGACTTGTGTCATCTAAGGGGCAGTGCCAGGACTTGTGTCATCTAAGGGGCAGTGCCAGGACTTGTGTCATCTAAGCGGCAGTGCCAGGACTTGTGTCATCTAAGGGGCAGTGCCAGGACTTGTGTCATCTAAGCGGCAGTGCCAGGACTTGTGTCATCTAAGGGGTAGTGCCAGGACTTGTGTCATCTAAGGGGTAGTGCCAGGACTTGTGTCATCTATGGGGCAGTGCCAGGACTTGTGTCATCTAAGCGTCAGTGCCAGGACTTGTGTCATCTATGGGGTAGTGCCAGGACTTGTGGTATTTAAGGGGCAGTGCGATGACTATGGGCATCTAAGAGGCAAGAACTTAACTTGTGGCATATAAGGGGTAGTGTTAGGACTTTTGGCATCTAAAGATGAATACTAGGGTTTGTGGCATCCAGGGGTAGTGCCAGGACTAGTGGCATCTAAGAGGTAGTGCCAGATTGCAGTAAATTCCTTTTTTATCATACAGTTTATGAAAAATTTTCAGTGCCTGCGTCCCCTCCGTTTACCCCTTACACCACATTGATATAACGTTACCGTCACATGTGCCTAAGGGGTTAAATTCCCTGAAGAATTCTTGGTTTTTTTTTCTATAAGTTGAAATAATTCAATGTTTCCAATGCAGAGCGCTATTATTATTATTTATTGATGTAATAGATGGTTATCCGGAATAATCCCCCCCCCCCGGCTGTGCCATGTAAAGGTTTTCTTCTATTTTATTTCCTTCTGAATAACAACATGGCCGCTCGTCGCACTTGTAACTAAAAGTAATGTTCACCTGCGGAGCAGTGACACGGCTGGTGTATACATCTCTATATATAGCCGCTCCGCTCCCACGCGCCTCGGCTCACAGCGTTAGTACATGGCGTGACCGCGTGGCACAGTGTGAACAGGGGTCAGGCTCAGAGGGAAAACAGTCTACGGAGGATACACAAAGAGTCTATGGGGGGTTGTGTGACCCCTTATGTACCGCACAGAGATACACAATGGGGCAGATTTACTTACCCGGTCCTGTCACGATCCCGCGGCGCATTGTCCGACGAGGATTCGGTCTGCTGCGATTCACTAAGATTGTGCGCCCGAGTTCCTGCATCCGTTGCTTCTGCTCTGAGTCCCGCCGGTTCATCTTCCCAGTGCTTGTAAGTGCGTGTCCAAATTGTGACACAATTTTAAATGTTAAATCCCGCGGTTTGTCCACCGGGTTGTCCAACTGCCACGCCCCCCCCCCATTTCTGTCGGGTGCAAGACGGCAACGATGCACCAAAATCCGATCGTGTGCACCAAAATCCAGGGCTTAATTCAGCACAAAATGGAAATCGTCGGGAAACCTGACGAAAATGCGCTCCGCTGACCTTTAGTAAATGTGCCCCATAGAGTCTATGGGGGGGTTGTGTGACCCCTCATGTACCACACAGAGATCTCCGCTAACAAATTATGAGCAGTCACTCATGATGTCACCCAATGCGATAATTAACTATATCTTAACCATGCAGAAACTTGGGAAAGTTTTGGTTCTCTATGTGACTATAGGAGGGCTTGGTTTTTGCAGGATAAGTCCTAGTGTAATATTTTGGGGAACATATATCTCAAGTAACTGGATTTAACATTTTGCTGAAATATTTTTTTTTAAAGAAAACTGCACTAAATTTAAATAAATAGCATCTACTGGACCATGTTTGAGACCATGACAATCATTGCAAGTTTGGGTCCCCAAACAGGGACTTCAGCCAGAAGTTTGGCATTGGGGGCTCCGGCTAACAAGCATGATCATTCGTGGTGCGGCACCATTTTCCTTGGGATCGTTGCTGCCGTGATGCAAGCCTAGTAAAAATGGTGGTTACCGGTGGATGTTTCCATTTGGGTTCAGGTACGGGTACCCCAACAGAACTTTTGTTCAAGGTTCAGTGGAGCTTGGCTAACCCAAACCTGAACGGGTCGGCTCATCACCAGAGCTTACACTGCAGGTAACAGTCTACACTTCTATTATAGGTGGTGCAGCGGATTCAGTCACACCACTGCCATAGCACCTAAGGCGTCATAGAAGCCCCTCTGCCCTATAAGCACCAGTTTCGGATCATGCTGGCTACAATGGATAGGATCCATGTTATAGATTTGGCACTGGAACTGACAATCGCCTGCCCAAAACTAAGAAAAAAGGACAAAAGACGCGTTTCCTTTTTTCCCGTCTTAATTGGATCACATTTACTTTACTTCATTAGTGTTGATACCAGGGGCTGTAATTACCGCGGGTGCGACGATGACCTCCTGTCAATCCTCTGTCAATAGTTTACTTTCTGCTCATTAGTTTCCTTTCTGGCAGAACGAGAGGTTAATGTGGAGCCTCCCGTATCTAATATTGGTCTGAGGTTATTAGTGTCTCTAATATTATTACTCGTATCTGTTCTTGGAAGAGAAAATTCATCAATGGATACATCGTACTGCGCCAAATCTGTGCAACTATTATTGTTTTTCTGAGTACAAGTAGAGATGAAAAGGTAACACCCATGATTGGTTCTAGCAAAGTCCATCATTTTGGTGGTGATCTTACCGCTCCCCGTCACGTCAGCACAGTTACAGTTATGCCACTGTTGGTGACCAAAAAAATAATGGGGCACATTTACTTAACCATCCATTGGAATTCACTGAAAATGTATTGTCCAACGATCATGCACTGCACAGCGATTGACTAAGATCCTGTGCCCGATATCCTGCATGTGTCGCTTCCCCGCTCAGGCCCGACAGAGTTCACCTTCTTCTTCCGGGTGCATGTAAGTGCATTGTCAGTATATAACGTGCTGTGCGAGGAGTCACTAAGATCGTGCGCCCAATATCCTGCATATGCCACTTCCCCGCTCAGGTCCCCGGAGTTCACCTTCTTCTTCCTGGTGCATGTAAGTGCATTGTCCGTGTATAATGCGCTGTGCGGGGAGTCACTAAGATCCTGCGCCCGATATCCTGCATGTGTCACTTCTCTGCTCAGGTCCCTGGAGTTCACCTTCTTCTTCCTGGTGCATGTAAGTGCATTGTCCGTGTATAATGCGCTGTGCGGGGAGTCACTAAGATCGTGCGCCCGATATCCTGCTTGTGTCTCTTCCCCGCTCAGGTCCCTGGAGTTCACCTTCTTCTTCCTGGTGCATGTAAGTGCATTGTCCGTGTATAATGCGCTGTGCGGGGAGTCACTAAGATCCTGCGCCTGATATCCTGCATGTGTCGCTTCCCCGCTCAGGT